>NC_092010.1:25369927-25661761 GCF_044704955.1 Pristiophorus japonicus | reverse complement strand
GAGGGGGAAAGAGAGAGGGGGGAAAGAGAGAGGGGAAAGCGGGAGAGAGGGGGTGGAGAGAGAGATAGAAGGAAGGGGGAAAGAGAGAGAGAAAGAGAGAGAGAGAGAGAGGGAAGAGAAAAAGTGAGAGGCGAAAGAGAGAGCGGCGAAAGAGAGAGGGTGGCGAGAAAGAGTGAGAGAGGGGGGTTGGAGAGAGAGAGAGAGTGAGGAAGAGGGAGAGTGAGGAAGAGAGGGGGAGGGAGAGGGAGAGGGAGAGGGGGAAGAGGGAGAGGGAGGGATAGGGTGAGGAAGAGGGAGGGAGAGGGAGAGGGAGAGGAGGGAGAGGAAGGGGAGAGAGAGGAAGGGGAGAGAGAGGAAGGGGAGAGAGAGGAAGGGGAGAGAGAGGAAGGGGAGAGAGAGGAAGGGGAGAGAGAGGAAGGGGAGAGAGAGGAAGGGGAGAGAGAGGAAGGGGAGAGAGAGGAAGGGGAGAGAGAGGAAGGGGAGAGAGAGGAAGGGGAGAGAGAGGAAGGGGAGAGAGAGGAAGGGGAGAGAGAGGAAGGGGAGAGAGAGGAAGGGGAGAGAGAGGAAGGGGAGAGAGAGGAAGGGGAGAGAGAGGAAGAGGGAGAGGGAGAGGGAGAGGGAGAGGGAGAGGGAGAGCGAGACGGAGAGGAGAGGAAGAGGGAGAGAGAGGAAGAAACAGGAGAGGGAGGAAGAGGGAGAGGGAAGGGAGGGAGAGGGAGAGGGAGAGGGAGAGGAAGAGGGAGAGAGAGGAAGAGGAGAGGGAGAAACAGGAGAGGGAGGAAGAGGGAGAGGGAAGGGAGGGAGAGGGAGAGGGAAGGAGAGGGAGAGAGAAAGGGAGGGAGAGGGAGAGGGAGAGGGAGAGGGAGAGGGAGGAGAGGGAGAGGGAGGAAGGGAAGTGGGAGGAAGGGGAGAGGGAGGAAGGGGAGAGGGAGGAAGGGGAGAGGGAGGAAGGGGGCAAGAGGAGGGAGTGATTACGGAAGGAGAGGGAGGGAGGACGGAAGGGTAGAGGGAGGGGGGAGGGGAGTGAGGGAGGACGGAAGGGTAGAGGGAGGGTGGGAGGGGAGTGAGGGAGGATGGAAGGGTAGAGGGAGGGTGGGAGGACGAAATGGTACAGCGAGAAAGAAATGGAGCATGAGAACAGAAGGGTACATCAAGAAAGGAAAGACACGAGTGAGAAATGAAGGAAAGTGTGAGGGAGAATGGAAGAAATGCATGAGGGAGGAAGGCAGTGTGGATGAGAACATAGAAGAGGAAGGAGTGGAGAGAAGGGGTAAGGATGAGACTAAGAGGAAAGATCAGCAAGAGTGAGAAGCAACATTGAGGAGGGCAGGGAAATCGGGCAGGGAAATCGGGCAGGGAAATCGGGCAGGGAAATCGGGCAGGGAAATCGGGCAGTAACCAGCAGAAAGACAGAGTTCAAAATCGGCTGCCTGACAGGTGATCTGCTTTGTGCGTGGCCACCTTGTGCACTCGGGCAATTTATAGTTTTACTGCACAGATGGCTCTGCATTTTTCCCCCCTTTGTGTTGGCACAGCAAAACAATTGTTCAGAAATCAGATTATTACTGTTCCAGGCACACGCAGAGAAAAAAAATGAAAGCCATTTTGAGTGCAATTTTGTTGTTAACAATTAACAATTTAGTGCTGATATATTTGGGGCAACAATTTGGTGCTGATATATCTCCTAAATGTTTCAGCATTTGTTTTTATCATTATTGTGTCAGGATCTACTGGCCAGATTTGGTCTAACTCACACCAAAAAAGGTGCTAAAAATATTAAGTCAATACCTCTTGCTATTGTACTTTGGTTGAATATCTCATTAAATACAGTCACAAGTGCAATAAAATATTAATGGAAAAAAAACAGGCTTACTTAACTGAAGAATGCATGTCTATACATTTAAATTATTGCCAAAGAAGCTGACCGGTCAGCTTAGATGATCTCAAAATGTATGAAGCTGAAATGATACTTTGATTCAGCAATTTTACATTTCATACGTGATGTTGTATTAAATAAACAAGTGGCATCAGCAGGGGGCAACATTAAAAGGCCATCCGATTACAAAGTGAAAGTTGAACACCCCCTGCCCATCAAAGAATGCTGCTGAAGATTAATGTAAACTAGCAGGGCTAAGTGGCAAACACTGTTATTTTGCAAGCAAACGCGCCAGTCATTTTTTCTCTATCTCCCTTGTGTTAATGCAAAGGCAGATCAGGATTCTGCTGGTAAAGGAATTCTAACAGACCATCACAATGTGCACAATCCAGAACTGGTGACCTTACCCAGGCGGAGCCAACACCACCTGGGAGCTTATTATTAAAATATATTTCCAGCCTAACTGCACTGAGCAGAGGATCAGCAAGATCTACCAGAAAAGAGTACAGGGTCCAGTGGTAGTGTTCTTGCACTGACTAGGATTTATATAGTGCCATAAATCACATCTCCGAGTGATGTTTTGAAGTGCTTCACATACAATGAGTTACTCCGAAATGCTGTGACTCTTGTTTTGAAGGCTCACGTGGCAACCATTCGACACAAAGCAAGATCCGAACAACTGCAATGGAAAGAGCAGTTGACTGTTTTTTGGTGGTGTTGATTGAGGGAGGGATGTTGGCCAAAACATTGAGACAACATCCACTTGGACAGCCAGGCTGCACCTCAGTGTCGTGTGTCACTAGAGAAGTCAGATAGCCTGTGGCTGCCTGCTTTCATTGTCGACCGCCTTTAATAGTACTATGTAAACTTTAGGGTCTGCTGAACATTAGAAATCCATTGTGTACAGTGTAAATAACATCACATGAAACAGCAGAATATGAAAGACCTCAAACCATTAACCACATTTCTAGATCTGATCGATGTAATTTTTGTTAACACTTTTACACTTCAGATTATGGACCTGTGAAAGCAAGACAAATTTGAAATTGGGGGCACACTTTTCCTTTCCCCCATACTACAATGACAATCACTCGGCATACGTCCTGCACCACAACAAAAAGACAAATGGCACTTCCTTTAAATCTCTCCCACTGCCACAATGAACTCATGCAGCAAATAGCTAAGCCATACAGACCAGGAAGGTCTGATTCAATCTCCAGTGTGTGTTGAGTTAGCAGATTTCAACCAGCTAGTATTAGGGCTGCTACAACTGACCTCTGCCTCGGTTAGGGAAGGGGAAAGTCACAACCCAACAACACTGCTGGAAATGCACGTGTATGAATGCCATGAGCCCCCAAATAGCCAAATGGCCTCCCAACACTCACAAGGAACAAGTCACAATCAGACTCTCACTGAGAAATAATGCCACTGGGAGACCGGGTTTATCATGTGAATGATATTCTTACAAAAATATACACATATATAATAAACATTTAATATCTTTCTCAAAGGTTATTTTCCATAGAGATGCGGTAGACTACCATTACACAATCAGAGCTGGGCTCACCCCAGCAGTTTCCGCAATTGTGCAGGTAATGTTGTGGGGACATGCTGCTGCCTGCAGATGTCATGGACTTAGATGGAAGCAAGCACTGCACTGTACCTACAAGGATGTTGGTAGCCTTGGGGAGGGCACAGGAAGTAAAGGTGGATTTGGAGAAGAACTGAACCTTAGGGATGCTACAGTTAGGGCAGGTTCAGAGAAGGAAATGATCACCTCAGAAAGAGAAGCAGCAAGAGGGTAATGTCAGGAAGGTAACAGCCATGGAAAGAAATGGCTAGCCTCAGAAAGTAACCAAGTAGCCTCAGAAGGGAAATGAAAAGCTTCAAGGAATCAGCAAAAGTGACGGCAACTTCAGCAGCCACAGAACAAAAAACGGGTTGCTTTGAGGGTGGCGGCAAGAGTCAGGATAACTTTGAGCAAGAAAACAACCCAGAGAGGGAAATTGTGGCTGGTGCAGCACGACAGAAGAAAACGGATAGCCACAAGAAGTGAAAAAAGAGCTCAGGGTACGTAACTACTGGCAATGGGCTAACAGATTTTATTCCTGGCCAGAGTGCTGCCACTAGAAAAGAGCAAAAATTCTGATTTTTATGCTATTAAGTATGAAGCCCCTACAATTTTTTTACTGCTACAATTGTGTGACTGTAGTTTCCACATCATACATGTAATCTAAGCCAAATAAGCCCATAAGAGGCAATGGATAGCCTACAGAGCCTGTACATCATATATAACACTTACCTGGCTGCGATATAAAAATATATCCTTTTTCTTCTTTGGCGCAAGCAAGTTCATGGATATGGTCACCTGATAAGAAAAATGCTTAACCCGCCATCGTATAGAGATTTATGTTTAACTCATTGTTAATATTTAACTATTCATCAAATTCAGTAGAAGTATTTCTGCCCGAGATTATGGGGTCATTTTCTGAGCTTCGCCCACAGGCAGTACATATTGGAAAAGTGTGGGTGCGCTGCCTGCTCGTTTCTAGCTGGTGCAGGAGGGTGACGGCTGTGAAGAGTGACGTCAGCAAGGTCCAGGTCGGTGATTGGAGCGTGGGCAGATACAGCAGGAGCGGCGAGGTCGGGGCGAAGGAGCGGCGAGAGATTGTAGAGGGACGTGCTCGGGGCCCAGGGGAGGCACGAGTTCGGGGCCAGGGGCCCAGGGGCAGCACGGGGCCAGCCCACACTGCGACACGTGCGCACACTAGGTCCGTGCAGCAAAGCTGGTCTCCAGTTGTCTTGGGTAACCCTTGCCACTGGACCGAGACCTAGCTCTGTCAAGCCCGTGTGGTGGCTGGTGTGCAACGGCCACCCCACGTTAAAAAAATCCACGCACAGGCATCTTCCACCCTTCAGGATGGAGTTCGGGTCCTTCATTGAAACATCTGTGAACTCTTCCTTTTTTTGGCGTGAAAGCCCTCGTTTTGAGGGACTGCTTATGATGATGAGTTTCTGATGTACACTGCCAGCCTGCACCATTCTCCACCACCAGCGTGTACGCAGAAAATTAAGTAAATCTATTAAGGCCTCCTGCTGACCTCTGGGAGACATCTGTAAGCCAACTGGGTCTTCCACATCACCTCTCTCTGCACCAACTTTTAAACTCCAAAATTTCTGATTGAAGGTAGTCTAGGAAAAGAACGGATTCTGTGCCAATCAAGGTGAAGGATGTTCATGCTAGAGAATGGAATACTTTCCCAATTCGGGTACTCAGCATCAGTATCAAGCAGTTCCAGGTTAGGTATTTCATCATAAGATATGGAGTAAAGCTCCCTGTACAATGTTGAGATGATGCGCCCTAGCCCCATTCAGAAAATAGCACCTCCTACTACATTAGTGCAATTTCTAATTTCTACAGCAGCTAACTGTGGCAATCTTGTGCTGTGGGCTCATACTTGTTCAAAACTGGATTGAGACTGTACACATTCATTTCAAGAGCAATTCCATTCAAGTCACAAGTTTACTTAGAAATATTGTATACTCACCCAATGGATATCACACGCCGCTGGAGTCTCACCTTATTGGGGAGAGCACTCCAGAGTGTAGGAAGTTCTGGGGAAAGCCAGGGGACAGAGCTTTTCTTGGTGGTGGTGGTGATGACATTTGTTTGTCCCATCTCTACTAACAGTAGTACTCAGAAAAAGAGAACACCACTCAGTAGCAAGTCTCCTGAGCCCTGATAGTAGCTCGCTACATTTAATATTTTGCAAATAGAGATACCAAGTGGAAAATTACATTGTTGCTGGCTGTAGTGAGTCAATGATTCTCAGGATCTCTAGATCTGGATCCCAGAATTTGTGCAAATAGTTATCTCCCATGGTCTTCCTTTCCTTCTGCAATCAATAAACTTTCAAAATCCAAGTTTCGCTCCACCCAAGTGCTACTTACTGATTTACCCCATCTTCTTTTCAGCCTTGGCGGCGCCCTGCACCACAAGCCTTGGCCTTTCACCCACAGTGAGCAGAATTTACCAAGGACAGGTGTACTCCCCATTCACATCACGAGAGTGAAACTTCACAATGTCACTGCAGGAGGAATTCTACACAAAATATCAGCTGCATCAGACCAGCAGATTTAAGGTAACCGAGAACAAAGAAGGACTGCATGACACTTGTGAGTGTACATATATCTCTCTATGATATTTACGCTGCTTTCTGTCACTTCAGATGAATGTAGTTCATTGAACTGCATGGAAGAAAAAACAAATTATCCGTTTCTTAATTAAGTGAATTTTTGATAGTGTTTGATTTACGACTCAAGTAACATGGGAGCACTGACTTGGCATAGCATGATTCCACATACCCTCCCCCAATAAAAAGTTACAAACACACCTGTTATTGGACAGATATGAATGTCCAACAAACTATAAAAACAAGAGATGACAACTCCAAAAATGGGCATCTTTCCTGCCTCCTCACCTCAGCAAACAAAATGCTCATTCTCTTCAACCTCCATCTTGGGCCTCTCACAACTAATGTATTAGCTTGGCCTTGCATACCGAACCTGTGGTCAGTGGGAACCAAGCTGAAGAATTGCCAAATGGGGGCCTGTTTCGTGCTGCAGGCCTGTGCCCACTCAGAACTGGGTTAGGTTGAGACTGCCCAAATTCATTTAAATCTGTACCCTTATAGCAGGCAGAGACTTTCACCCCATCAGTCTCAACTAGATTTGAACCCAGGCTCAAGGGTAAAATGACTGCAGAATCTCATTACTACAGATAATGCTTTGTGTAAAATAAAGTTTGCCGACTGAGTCTTGGCACAAGTTATTAGTGACTCCTGCTCCAACCAAGCCACTGAAAATAGGATTTAAAGCTTCACTCACCAAGTATTAATTTTACTCCTTCCATCTTAGTTTTCTACTTGCACTTGCAGTGCCACAATGTTCTTTAAAAAATCCATCTTGTTGGAAAACAAAGTGAACAGACAACTTCACAAAAGCATAACTCCTATTTTATACAGATTCTCACAATCCTGCTCCCACACCTGATTTTCCCCTCAAGCCCTAGCCACAGACATAACATATGAACATCCTAATAGGAAAACATTCATATCGAAAAACAAATGTGTTCAGTTGATGCTCTCTTAATTGTAAAATCTAGCCATCTCCTAATAGAATTTTTTTTATCCAAGTCAACTTCATAATACTTCATGGAGGTAAGCAATACAAGAAAACAAAGTTAACAGGTCACAAAGATCTCATGAACTTGGCATTATATGTTGAGGAAACCTTTTAGAAAGGAGCGGTCAATCTGTCAACTTAAGCATTTTGAATCCTATCAATTCAACAGGACAAACGCTGTAGTTATCTTTCAATCAAAAAAATTGTGGGGCTTTTCTCAGGATAGCAGAGAATTTACCATTCTATTGGCACCTTGCTCTGGCTATTTAATGTAGATCAGCTGGGAGGGAGAAGTTGGGGCGTATCCATTTTTGATTTCCAACATAGTCACAAAAGTGTGTCAAGGTGGATTTTAACATTTTAACTATTTCAAAATATTTTTATGGGCAGAATAAAAAAAACTGGATTCCTGTCCCTCAGAGCTCCAATTATCAGTTTAGGAATATTATTGATTTTTGAAAAAAACATACACCCAATCCTTCATTTTGATCCTGCAGTGCATGTTAGAATCCATCATCACTGCTGGGGTAAATTATGATTTCAGGGACAACATATTTTATTTCTACCACCAGTAAACATAAAAACATGGGCCATATCACCCAGTGGAAAATAGCCTTAGAGAACTAGATGTGGCAAAGCCTTGCACCTACTGAGCAAGAAAAGAACCCCCTGTTTTGGCTGGTGCATCTATGTCTTGCTATATTGATGGGCTGGAATATCCACGATATAGTGGTGGATTCATGTGGTGAAGGCTCATCCATATTTCCGTCATTAAACTCTTTACAATGACTATCCAGCTTAACCCTTTCCTAATATGTGGAAGCCATATTGGGAAAATTACACGACGACCAGTATAAAATCAGATAAAAACTCATTTTAAAAACCAGAAAAAGTGTATGCTTTGAAATTATGTGAATTTGTAATTATTACCCAATTGATAACTTAAAACAAAACAAGTATGTGGCCAATGCAAGGGCAGTGTACAAAGCTCTTTTGAGTGGAAGTTGGTTACAGGTCAAGGCTAAGACTGCAAAATGATCAGACAAGAGAAATATGATCCAATTTTCTATGGTACCAGAATCACAAGACTAAAATTTAAACTTAAAAACTGAGGCCCATTTCCCCCAAGTCAATTACTGTTAGCTTTTGCAAGTGGAAAACACCAAACTATTCTTACAACCGCACCTCTGCTACTTCAACCTGATCTTACAGCTTTCCCCCTGTAAAAAGAGCTAGTAACTGTTGTCCAAGGCACTCACTTTCTGATTTATATAAAAAGGGTCCAAGTCCTCCAATGGTTCAGCAATGCATTTAGAAGGGGGGTCGCCATAAATAAATGGCAAACTTCTGCCCGCTTCAAGGTCGCTGTTTGGTTTAGGCTTATTTTGATCATCATCATCTCGGTGGCTGCTGTCTTGCTTGGGGGGGGTTTTGTTCTTCTCCTCAGCAATCCGCTGCTCAATGATAACCAAAGACTCGCGGGTGAAAAGGCGGAAACTGTCAGGGCCTGGCGGTGCAAGCATGTGCGCTGCCATCTTTTCATCCTGCAACAATGTCTTCAATTATGTAGCCTCCAGGATGGGACAGTTCTGTCTAAATAAAAATTCAACAAATAAACTTTTAAAAATAAATTGGAAAGAAAAAAGTAGTACAAATAGTAAACAAATGAAAATCAATATTTAGCATTGAAGTTCGCCATTAAATATTTCCTTCAGCTAACAATGAGGAAAAACAGATTTTATTTTATATAGCACTTTATTAGGTCTTTCAGAAATGCCCCAAAGTGCTCATATACAAGTGATTATTTTGAAATGCAATGAAATGTGGGCAAAAGGCTAGATGTTAAAATATCCAAAAATAATACTTTTGAAATTTGACCAATTCTATATAGTACAAATATAATAGCATAACACTCAAACAGGCACAGTAAATGTTCCAACATAACAGCAAGAGAAGGTAGGCAGGAGCACAATAATGTTCTGATCATACTTGTTTCCATAAGTTACTAAATTCATAGTTACCATTATAATGCATTAATATGCACTAAAAACACTGCAAAATCATGTTCTTTACATGTGTAAATATTTGAGCACGGTTAGTTTTGAACTAGAACTCAACCACAACTGACATTCCAGAGTCCCACTTCAAAAGAGCAAATAATCTCTTGAGTGGGTTACATAATCTCAGAGTTTTTGTTTAGGGCTGGGCCCAGCAGGCTGAAAATATGCACAAGAGGCAGAATGTTGCCGGAACAGTTTTGTTTCAAGGAAAGCAAATTATTGTAAAACTTAAGTGTTCAAACTCAAGCTCCTATTTAGATAGTGTGTACACTCTCCAACTCCTGCAGTGCAAAGGTAACTCTGCCTTTTCATATGTTACATTATGACAGCTCAAACTGGGATATGTGCTTTATCATCAGTTTAAACTTCTCACTGGAGGCAATTATGTTGAAACAGTCCAGACTTCTTCCATATTTAATTTTATTTTGTAAATATATTATTGGTGTTGCAGTTTCAATCATTCCATGACATATTTAAGAGGAAAAGCCATATTAGATCTGGATTGTCAGTTTCAATCCAGCAAGCTATCACTGTACATTTGTTATTAAAAACTCAATTATTGATCTAAAACGCCTTTGTTTATTTGCCCAGTTGACTCCTTGCGATTTTAAAACAACGTGATGTGTAATTTTACAGACTAAACAGACCAATTAAACAGTTCTGCGGTATATGTGATTATATTATACCCCGTCTAAACATGAAATTGAAATAAAAAGTTCGCACTCTTTGTAAAATCCATATTCTCTTTCAGACCAAAGGCCAAGGTAAGTAACACTCATTCAAACAGAAGTAAGCACTTGGAGCTGCTACATTTTCACCTGTGCCAATTCAGGTATTAGAACAAAGTTGACAGACACTGCTAGTGAATGGCAACTTTACTTCTGTGTCACGCCAATAAATTAAAAATCTCACACACTGTACAAACAAGCGCCAGATTTGTCATTATTACGACACATGTCCACAACAAACGCCCTGGTCTCCCTGCGATATCCGATCTCCCTACTCCTTAGGATATAATCCTGTCTGCCTGCTTTCAATCAGCTTTTTTCAGCTCAGTTCCAATAACTGGGGAAATTTAGGCTATAAATCAGTCAGAATACAGTCGAAAGATTTTTGATTATTAACCAGGAACCTACCTTCTGATTTTTTTGTCTTAAGCATCGATTCCGGGTTATTTCTTTATTCCTATGACTATTTCAGCCACATCAGCAGGAAGGCAATCAATAATGAATGGGAATCACGTGTCCAGAATAGAGGCTGCAAGCTGAAATTTAAAATGCAGTTTTTAATCGCTCAAATGATAAAATATTAACGTTAAAAACGCAGCGGGAAAAACAGAGTAACCAATGCCAATAAATTAAACCAATAATTATAACAGTGTTAATTTGCTGTTAAGTAAAGTTACAAGGGTAATAGGATAGCGCGCTACATGCCGAAAAGCTAGAAGATACCTCATTCGTTCTCAATCAAAATAACCACACAGAATGCCTGGCACAGTATACGTACTTAACAGAAAGATCGCATTTGCGTTGTTGCTCTGGGCTGTATTTAGCAACACCGTTCCTTATGCCACATCTGATCGTTTATTTAGTCTTGCAGATCAAATTGTTTAATTGAAATAGCACAATTGTGGTTACCGCCTTGCAGTAGATATATTTGTACAATGAGATACGTTGGTCAATATAAAAAAAAGATGCACTATTGTAAATATAGTGCAAAACCACACCCAGACCGAATCCTGCAAAGCAAACCATTTATACAGGTGGACTCGATTAGGGTGGATGTCATGTTATCGAGAGGGTCGGATGGAGTGGAAACACAAAACTTAGCTAGCACTCCACATTTTAGGAGTCAATAGTGTTCAATATACCCAAACATTTCCCATCGCACGGAGTGCAGTGTGTCCTTAAAACGATTTTTTTTAAATTCCGTCGGTTTTAAAGCATGAAAATACGTTATGAATATGGCTATGCTGTAAAACACTTGGTAAGCATGTTACAAAGGGAGGGGGTCTGTGGCACTGACATTCCGCCCATGTGAATTGGGCACCAGTAATAAATGTCTGGTGATTTTAGATTGTTTAATGGGGATAGGCAAACAATATGGAAAAGGACATTTACTTCTTCGAACATAACTATATATTCTAACATTAAATGCTGGATATTTTGGGGGGAGGAGGAATAAGGCGGAGATGAGATTAGGCCAAAACTCGGAACCTGGCGCTGTTCTTTCAGCACCGCAAGTAGGTCTGTATATCCAAGGGGGGTTTGAGGGCCAAAGTGTGTAACAGATTAGGAAATACCATTTTTTTAAGTGGCTTTATACATTACATTTTAAAATAAATCAACAATTTTCAGGGGCAAGTCACACAATCAACAAATAACCGCATACAACACCACCACCTTGTCCAGTTCACCTACCAGCACTTTAACTCGGCGCCCAAGCAAACGCAACGGATTTAAAACGCAACTCTTGAAGGGGAAAAAAAACGCTCACAGGCCTTTCCCAGCACCATTTCTAAACTATTAGACAAGAACGCAATACTTTATTTTACTTTACAGCTTGCTCAAGAAATGCATTTCAAAAAGAGGCAAAGACTATGAGCTGCTATGATAGCTTTAACACTGTGTTAAGCAAATAACTCTTTGCAACATCCTGGATGCATTATATTTCCATTATAGACTGTAGGTAGGCCGACAAAACACCTCTGTGTGACGTTTTACCGATTATCTGCAGCAAGCAGCGTGGATCCAAGATGATCATTTCCCAGGGCTTTTTTTTACAAAAAAGATTGAATTCGAAGATAACACCTTGAGTTATCAATACATTCATTGAAAAACATACATTCTCAAAATTAGGAATCCACCCCCCCCCCCAATCACACCCCCTGTATTCAAAGCCACATTCTCAGGTCTCTGCAACACACCTACCTAACAACATGACCACTTAATCCCTGCAACTGGTTCTCTCAGTACATCCAAACCATATAAATCACATTTTTTTAAATCGCATTTAATCTTGTAGCTCTCGTTTCTTCGCAACGTTTTCAGATTAGCAGCAACCTCCCCTCACACAGTAATCGCCAGTCTATACGGAGAGAGCAATATGTGTAAATAATTAATATTAAAATATATAGGGTTAGGTTCACTGGATTCACAAGGAAGGGGGAAAAAGCACTGCAGTACTCAGGCATCCGGTACCTTTCACGCCATTCCTTAAAGAAATCCCCGCCTGACTCACCTCTGTCAAATCAGAAAATAACGCGTGCTATCTATTTTTTTTTCAATAAAACACTCTTGCAGACAGTATTAGATCCACCGGTTTAATCCACAGCACCACACCCGCAATAACAAATTTCATTGAAACATCACCGTCACCCAAGCAGGGAGCGAGCCGAGCTCAGCTCGGTAAAGGGGAGGGGGATTGACACTATCCTCACACCACAGACCAGGCTTTCAACCAAATACAATCAGAATACCTTCGCACTGCCCCACCAACTGGATTCAATCGGACTTTCCAACTGCGATAACACTTAACCGCATACCACAGATTTGAAATACCTTTGAAGAACTTAAACGAGCCAAACATCAGCCACCCCCCCCCCCCCCTTCTTGCTGTAGAAAGTGTTCCGGGTCTCAATAAAATGGTGCAATTTGATGCATTCAAAATTCTGTTTTTAATGGGACAGGGACAAGTTCAAACCTGGATTATCTAGATCTATCGACATTATTTTGGGCGAGGGGGCTCATTTGGCATCTAAATATATCACGACATCGATGCAATTGCGATATTCAAGTCGAAATACACGGCAAAGCAGGAGGAGGGGAGGGGGCTGCGATTTAATAGCTGCTCTGCAGTTTTGGGGAGCCCCGGCAGACACCCTACTCAGAAATGCAGACGATGTTCACAGCTGGAAAATTGCTCTGCGGCAACGGCTTGCTTGGGCTACAGCAGGTGAAAATGCCACTTATTTCAGAAAAATGCGCTACCGCCGTAGGAAAAGAAGGGATTCACTTACATTTTGTGCATTAACACAAATCCCGAAAGGCGTTGCTGTACTGCAGATGTTGAAAGGATGCAGGAGAAACTGCGGTTGTCGCCATATTGGAGCGCTTCCTTCCCTTACCAGTGCGTGCCGTTACCTTGCATAATTGATGACTCTCAGCAGAATGTTAGGGATCATGTCCAAACAGTCGTTTTTTTCCTGAAGCGCCTGGGTTAGAATTCAGGTTCAACACTGGAGCTTACAGAGACTATGTGATTTACTTGCCCACCTAGTCTTTATTTCCATGCTTACTTGGTAGCAAATACAAGCACCCTACTCTCGAAATATTAAAAAAAAATGCTTTGATTTCGAACAGCCTCCTTTTAAGACGAGAACAAACCAAACTTTTCTCGAATTGGTGGGGTTCTGTATAACATATGTGAATTGCACAAAATCAGATTGGCAATGTAGCAACCATTTGATCTGATAATTTATAAGCCCGGCCTAGAAAGAACTACATGACAGTAAAATAACAGCCTATTGTTAGGTCTTACTGAGTCTTAGCCCTTTGAATGCCACCTATCCACCCAACCCTGTCCAATATGTTTGGTTTCATTATGTGTGACTCTTACTGAACTAAGATATGATTTTTCAATAGAAGTATTTCAGTATTTTCTCTCTTCAGCGTTGTTTTTTCTTTAACTGTTTCAACAGAAAATGCTGGAAATGCACAGGTCTGTCAGCATCGAAAAACAAAAAAACTACTGGGTTTCATGTGGCAAAAGATAAAAAGGAAAAACTATTAAATACTGAAGACAGATAGTCAGATAGCAAGTTGTTTTGCAATGACTGGAGCATGAAACCATGCAATGCTCAATGTATCAATCTGCTGCTAAAGTGGAGCTCTGTTTAATCTGGTCTGTCCCTTTTAAGATGACAAAGTTCAGTTACTGTAAATAGCAACATCCTGAGGTAATTGCTGTTGGTGAGGGAAATTTTCAGATTGGCAGATGCTAGTAAATTCCAGGCTCCAACTCAAATAAATCAGTGTGAAAATTGTTATACTTTGAAGTATAACCAGCTAAAAACTTAGATATATTTATTAACATTTCAAGCGTAAACCTTCTCTTTTCAGATGCTGACTGACCTGTTGTGTATTACCAGTATTTTGCTTATATTGCAGATCTTTAGTATAATAGTTTTTCCTTTTATCTCTTGCTGTGTTTCTCTATTTATTCCATTATTGCAAACTCTCTTTTTCTATTTTGACAAATTATCTCCTTGTGTCTCCTTCAACACCATCATTCTCTTTATTTCTCTTCTTTTTATTTAACTGTCTCATTCTATCTTTCATAAGTTTCCAATTTTAGTATACTTTACTTGTAACACTCAAAGATGCATACAGTGGTAGGAGCCAGTGAGATGTAGCTGGGAGGTTTGGAGTAAGAGAAGTTGGCATCAACTTTATATGCGTCAAAGGGCAGAGAAGGGGAAGAATTTCTGAAGTGTGTTCAGGAGAACTTTCTTGATCAGTATATTTCCGGCCCAACGAGGGAGGAGGCATTGTTGGATCTGGTTTCTGGGGAATGAGGCCAGTGAAGTGGAGCAAGTGTCAGCAGATGAACATTTAGGGAACAGTGATCATAGTACCATAGGTTTAGATTTGCTATGGAAAAAGACAGGAAGCAATCTAGAGTAAAAATGTTTAACTAGGGGAAGGTCAATTGCAATGGGATGAGAATGGGTCTGGCCCGGGTAAACTGGAGTCAAAGATTGACAGGCAAAACTTTAATGGAACAATGGGCTGCCTTTAAAGAGGAAATAGCTCAGGTTACAGTTGAGGTACATTTCCAAGAGGGGGAAAGGTAGGGCAACGAAAGTCAGAGCTCGCTGGATGACGAAACAGATAGAGAATATGAAGTAGAAAAAGAGCACATTTGATAGATGGTAGGTGGTATCTGAGATTCAGGCTATATATAGAAAGGTCAGAGGGGAAGTTAAAAAGAAAATAAGAGGGGCAAAGAGAGGGTATGAGAATAGAATGGCAGCCAACATAAAAGGTAATCTAAAAGTCTTCTATAGGCACAAAAATAGTAAATGGGCAGTAAGAGGGGTGGGGCTGATTAGGGACCAAAAAGGAGGCAGAGGGTATGGCTGAGGTACTAAATGAGTACTTTGCATCTGTCTTCACCAAGGAAGAGGATGCTGCCATAGACACATTGAAGGAGGAGGTAGTGGAGATACTTGATAGGATAAAAATTGATAAAGAGGAGGTATTAGAAAGGCTGTCTGTACTTAAAATAGATAAATCACCAGGAGCGGATGGGATGCATCCTAGGATGCTGAGGGAATTGATGGAGTAAATCGCAGAGGTACTGGCTATAATATTCCAATGCTGCTTAGGTACGGGGATGGTGCCAGAGGACTGGAGAATTGCAAACGTTACACCATTGTTCAAAATAGGGTAAAGATAAACCCAGCAACTACAGGCCAGTCAGTTTAACCTCGGTAGTGGGGAAGCTTTTAAAACAGTAATCAGGGACAAAATTAACAGTCACTTGGATAGGTATGGATTAATTAAGGAAAGCCAGCACAGATTTATTAAAGGCAAATCGTGTTTAACCAACTTAATAGAGTTTTTTGATGAGGTAACAGAGAGGGTTGATGAGGGTATTGCAGTTGATGTGGTGTACATGGATTTCCAAAAGGCGTTCGACAAAGTGCCACATAATAGACTTGCCAGCAAAGTTGAAGCCCGTGGAATAAAAGGGACAGTGGCAGCATGGATACAGAATTGGCTAAGTGATAGGAAACAGAAAGTAGTGGTGAACGGTTGTTTTTCGGATTGGAGGAAGATATACAGTGGTGTTCCCCAGGGTTCGGTTCTGGGACCATTGCATTTCTTGATATATATTAATGACTTGGACGAGGGTGTACAGCGCACAATTTCAAAGTTTGCCGATGACACAAAACTCGGAAGTATAGTGAACTGTGAGGAGGGGTGGGATAGACTTCAGGAAGACATAGATAGGCTGGTAAAATGGGCAGACATGTGGCAGAAGAAAATTAACATAGAAAAGTGTGAAGTGATAACATGTGATAGGAAGAATGAGGAGAGGACATATAAACTAAATGGTACAATCATGAAGGAGGTGCACAAACAGAGAGACCTGGGGGTATGTGTGCACAAATTGTTGAAGATGGCAGGGCAGGTTGAGAAAAAAGCAGTTAAAAGGTTTATGGGATCCTGGGCTTCATAAATAGAGGTATAGAGTACAAAAGTGTGGCAATTATGATGAACCTGTATAAAACACTGGTTCAGCCCCAACTGGAGTACTGTGTCCAATTCTGGGCACCACATTTTAGGAAGGATGTAAAGGCCTGAGAGAAGGTGCAAAAAAGATTTACGAGAATGATTCCAGGAATGAGGGACTTCAGTTACGTGGATAGACTGGAGAAGCTGGGGTTGTTCTCCTTGGAGCAGAGAAGGTTGAGAGGAGATTTGATCGAGGTGTTCAAAACCATGAGGGGTCTGGACAGAGTAGATAGAGAGGAACTGTTCCAATTGCAGAAGGGTCGAGAACCAGAGGACACAGGTTTAAGGTGATTGGCAGAAGACCCAAAGGCGACGCAAGAAAATCTTTTTTACGCAGCGAGTGGTTAAGATCTGGAATGCACTGCCTGAGACGGTGGTGGAGGCAGACTCGATCTTATCTTTCAAAGGGGAATTGGATAAGTAACTGACGGAAAAAATATTGCAGGGCTACGGGGAAAGGGCAGAGAAGTGGGACTAGTTGAGAGTCGGCACGGGCTCGAAGGGACGAATGGCCTTCTTCTGCGCTGTAACCATTCTATGATTCTATGGTTCATTTAACTTACCAAAATGGATGAAAGTTGGACAAGAGGCTGGCACTGAACACTACACAAAGAGGGTTGACAAAAATCTGTAGCAGTCAGAATGGGAAATAATAGTGGCGCATCATGAGAGAGAGAGGGAGTGTATGTGCAGGGTGAGATGCTGGAGTATTGTTGAACAACAAGTGTTCAGATATCTCAGGACTGAGGAGCAGAGGCAGTGGGAAGATATGCAGGAAAGAGTCAGGGTTAGAAGCAGGAAAAACTGAATCTTCAACTGGGCCGACAGGAAATGATGACCAGTCTCTCCAGCAGTCTCATCAGTAAACTATTCCGATGGATACATGAATGATGATGTTATTACTGTGAAATTAGAAAAGCTACTCGAGTCACCACTATTGCCATCCTACTTAGAATTTTTAAAATGTATTCTTTATTTTTTGTCAAGACAGAGAAAACAGAAGCAACAAAATTAGGACTGAAGTGTTAATGTGCATTAACTGTGCCAAGATATATTTGAGAACCAATTTTTGACTTAATAATATACAAGTTATCTGAAATCTGAAGTTATCTAGAGACCCTTGACCAGCTGAGCAGTGGATTCTTTCAGGCGTCACACATACTCCAATGCTAATAGAGTAGATTAAGCAGATTAGGCTTAGCAGGTCAGCATTCTTTGAACATTCTGTAAAAAATTTAACTATTTATGTTATAGTTAAATCAGCTTACACAGCAGAACAAATGTTACACGAGGAAAATAAGAGGTGATATCTCCTATTTTTTATGTCTCGCTCTTCTAGAGTAAGAGACAAAGGGCTCAGTTTTCCCCAAGCCCGTTTTCTAGCATATTGCCAGAGTTGCGCCACTTATTTAGGTCAAGAAATGCGCGAGAAAAACTTGTCCGAAGTTTCCCCGATGTTTGTGCTGTAATCTGGAGCCGCGCAGCATGGCCAGTCACCTCGGGGGGGGCGGGGTGGAGCCTGCGGTCTGCGCTGGAAAAAGGAGCCAGGCCTTTTGCGCATGCGCGGGTAAAAAACTGACGTCCTTGACGTCGCTGAAATGGCCGCGCATGCGCAGTAGTGACCTCTCTCCTTCCCCCCTCCCCCTCCCCGGGCACCAAGTCTTCAGATCGGCTGTCAGCGACCCTTACTGGTCCCCGAGCGTGGTGCCTTCCTGGTCCGCTGTGGCCCCCAAGTGAGTGCCGGTCAGTTTGCTCCCTCCGCTGCCGAGCCACTCTAGTCCCCAGTGACTCACCCCGTTTCCCTCCCCGAGCCCAGGCCGAATGGCCTCCAATTTACTTCCCTGCGCTGATTTCTTTAACTCTCCGCAAGGGTTTTCTCGAGAGGCCACATACGCTGGCCTAAGTAGAAATGGAGTAACTATCAGCTGGCCACAGTTCACTAAATGGCCAGAACTGGAGTAGATGGCCGGTTACATCCCCTTTTGAGGAAAGAAAAACTTACCGAAAAAAAAACGCAACTAAATGAGTTACGCTGGTGCAAAGTGATTGGGGAAACTGGGCATTTTTAAGTTAGGCCAGAAAAAGCAGCCTGCTCCAAAAAAAACGGCGCAAATGCTATGGAAAATTGTGCTCAAATTGTCAAGAAAGCATTCTCAAGGCAACGCTAAGTGACTTACAGTTAACATTTCCATAAATTGTTTATATGCAGCTTTCTGGCGTTTCTGAAAATAATTGACGTTGCCCCGCCCCAAGTATCTTCCCTCCTCTTCTTAAGGTTTTTGCTAGCATATGGTTCTTCTGCTACCTTGCCCAGGTGGCCATTTTCATTGAGAGTAAATATTGGCAGCTATTCTACCGTAGGAAAGCACCATTACCATGCCTGATCCTTTCCTCAGACAACACCCACAGGTGGACTTTCCAGCAGGGATAACTTGATAGCGATGAAAAGTGGAAACACTGACTGATTTTCCCTGAACATTTATTGCAGAAATTACAGGGGTTTTTGATCATTAGAACTGAAGTATTACCGCAGGAATTATACATTCCAGGCATCTCCCCACTTCTTGAAAGTTCATTCTGAGGTGAGACAATAGTGCCCCTAACTGAGAACAATTCACTGAGACTTGATAATTTGTGAAAAAGGATGCTTAATAAAACAGTAATCTAATTGAACGGAGTTCAGTTAATGTCATGAACTTTCAAAGGAAAGCTTGTGGTTTATAAACATCACCCCAAGATTAAAGCTTTGTCTTGTCTTTGAACTGTCTGTTATTGTTTTATATAGAAACAAATGGAGATCTCGGATGATTACAAAGCAGTAATCTACTCTGGGAGTAATAAAGACCTAATAAACTACATAAACCCTGATCAGAGAATAAAGTCCTGAAAATGTTCCAGGATACATTATTTTTAGAACACATATCTGTCAATTAGGCTCATTTATTCTACTTGGATCCATTATTGCCAACAGAGCCTATCACAGAAAATGTTAATAGCCAGTGCACTGTGGGTAAATGTGTGACGACAGAAGGATTAAAATTGTGAAGTAATTACTGATAATTAGAGTCATTATTAATATGCAAATAATACCGTCAGCATATAAAGGCTCATTGCACTCTCCTACACAAACTCATAAATTTCTAGAACGTCAAAACTGTGGAACTCCTTGGGGCCGAAATTGCCCTCCGCCCCAAACGGGGCAGATAATTCGAATTCAATGAATATTCTCCGCCCGAATGCATGAGGTAGAGAATAGAGGGAAATTGGCTGCTTTAACTTTTTAATTTTGTCCGGGCGGTGTTTGGGGCAGCTGAGGGGTGGAGGTGTTTTGGCAGCGGGGCGGAAGGCGGCTGGTGTCATCAGCGCAACGCAGATATGCCACGTCGCGCTGACACGTAGCAACGTCCCTCCCCTTCAGTTAAAGGGGAAGGCCACTGTGAACTCTGCAGCCACTTTAATGGTGCCCACTGGGCCACCAGGGCAGTCTTCGGTCGGTCCAGCCAAGAGGGGGTGCCGGGCTGCCTGTTGGTGGCCCGGCCGAACCCGTGGCCGCCATTGTCGGGCCGATGTCAGAGTCGGCCGACAAATCAAATAAAATGGCGGTCACGGCGGTGCACTCTCCCCTTTAAGGGCGGACGCGCCACCCAGCTACTGGCAGCTTCCCGCCGGGGAAAGCTGTCGGGGGCACCGACCAGTGGCTGCACCGCTCCTGCGGCACAATATACATCGCGGGGCGGAAAAAGGTCGCCATTGGGCGAAAAGGGGTCGGCTCATGGCTGACGGGGCAATTTTGGATGGGTCGGCCCATCCACCTGCCCTCGGTTGGAAAGACCTTACCGCCTCATTACCGCCTCTTAAAGTGGGGAGGGGGCAATTTTGGCCCCATTACCTCCTTTAGACTTTCCTTCCTCTTACAATCATCAGCTTTTTAAAAAGCAAGTTTGGCGTCTCCTACTCGCTGCTTGTTGATTTATCTTATCCTTGGTGATGTCCTGCACTATGGACCAAAGCCTATCACCTAGGTTTTTCAATAAATAATTTTTAAAAATACAAGGCAGTGAATTTCTTTTCAAATTGGTTTTCTTATCATTGCCACGGGATCTGTCTGCTGGATGTGGACGTTCTGAGATGCCATTTATAAATCAAAGTCAGGCTATGAGTAACCATCGCTGAGCCACAATCATAGAATGTTATGAGGTAGGATGTTAAAGTGCATTTGATCCTGTGATAGGACTTGAAGTGTTGCCAGATTAACCTTCATCAACAGATTAAGAAGGGAGATACATGCCGCTGGATTTTCGGTTGCCTAACACCTCAGTTAACGCCCAGAGGGGGCGTTAATGGGAGCGTAAGACATTACCGTCCGGGAGCGCAGAGTTAGGCGCCCTAACGGAAAATTAATTCGAGACTCACCGGGGGTGCAAACCGTTAGCGTCTGGCTGCTGGCGATCGCTCCGATCCTGACGTATTCCTGGTGCAACGCCCACACTCGCGCCCCGGTCGGTAAATTCGGTGCAGCTGCCTCATTGAGCGCCCGCCAATAACACCGTCTGGAAAAACAGTGGGTCCAGGCTTGCAGGGCCGTTAACTGGTGGCTATTTAACGGAATGAGGAAGCACTTCCCTGGGAGGTCACAGTCAGTGCAACGTTTACACACAGCACGGTGCGTGAGCCTCCCAGTTTGCAGCGGCAGACAGACAGACCGGTTGAGATTGAGAGAAACTTATTTCTGAAACTTTGATGGGGGTATTACTGGTTCGCCAGCCTCGCAGTCTACATGCTCGAGCAAGGCGTCGTGAAGAGAGAAGGGCTGTTGGCCATGTCAGCGGCTGAAGGAGGAGAGCCCCGAGATGTCGGGGCAGGAGGCCTTAACCCCGGCTTTACCAGCAGCAACGCTCATACCTGGACCTGTCCGAGGAGCAGCGTGTCAGAAGGCTGTGCTTCCGAAAGGAGGTTGTTACAGAGATATGCCATGTTCTGCAGGCAGACCTGCAGCCTCACCTTCTATGGCTCCGGCTCCTTCCAGGCTGCATCAGGGGACATATGCAGCGTCTCACAATTCGCAGCACACCGCTGCATCCGCGACGTCACACAGGCTCTCCACAAATGCAGAATGGACTTCATTACCTTCCCGATGACCGGGGGAAAGAGGATGAGCGTGCATGTGGGTTTGCCAGGATAGCGGGCTTCCCGAGGGGGTAAGGAGCAATTGACTGCACGCATGTGGCCTTGTGTGCACCATTCCAGAACGCTGGGGTATTCAGAAACAGAAAGGGACACTACTCTCTAAATGTGCAGCTGGTGTGCGACCACATGCAGCGCATCCTCGCAGTCAATGCTCGCTATCCTGGAAGCGCACATGATGCCTTTATCCTGTGGGAGAGCACTGTGCCAGGACTGTTTCAGCCACCATGGGAAGGCCGAGGCTGGCTGCTCAGGGATAAGGGATACGGCCTGGACACCTGGCTAATGATCACCCCCCCTCCTCCGCAACCCCACCACAGAACCGGAGGAACGCTACAATGAGAGCCATGCCGCCACCCACAACATCATCGAGCAGACAATAGGGCTGCTGAAGCAGTGATTCCGATGCCTGGACTGCTCTGGAGGCAGCCTTCGATACTCCCCTCAACAGGTCTCACTATTCATTGTGGTGTGCTGCATGCTGCACAACTTGGCCATCATGAGGGCCCAGGTCTTGCCAGTGGGGATCGCATGCCCACCTCAGGAGGACGAGGAGGAGGAGGGGGAGGAGGAGGAGGAGGAAGAGAAGGGGGAGGGGAAGGAGGAAGAGGGGAAGGTGGAGGAGGCGGGGGGAGGGGGAGGAGGAGGAGGAAGAAGTGGAAGAGGAAGGGGAAAAGGAGGGGGAAGAGGAGGGGGAAGGGGAAGGTGGAGATGGAGGTGGAGGAGGAGATGGTAGAGGGGGAGGAGGAGGTGGTGGAGGTGGAGGAGCAGGAGGAGGGGGAGGAGGGGGAAGAAGGGGGGGAGTGAAGGGGGAGGGGGTGTTGGTTGAGGAGGAGGAGGATGGGGAGGGGGAGGAGGAGGGGGAGGAGGAAGAGGAAGAGGAGTAGGAGGTGGAGGAGGAGAAGGAGGAGGAGGAACAGGAACCAGCCAATGCCCCGACTGTCCAGCGAGACAGCGATGACCAGGAGCAGCCACGGAGGAGGCAACACCTCAATGTTGTCGGCGGCAGGGCTATTCGGCAGCGACTCATAATAGAGCACTTCACTTGAATGGAGTGTGCTGAGGGATGCAGCTAATAATGAGTGCGTATTGAGGCACAACAATGCCACCTCTCCATCACAAGTCAACAGTCACACACCAGAGGCTGAAGGAAAAGTTCAACGGCACATTTTATTGCAAACACATCCCTGAAATAACGGTAAAAAACCCCACCCCTGCAAAGAAAACAAACTGGGGCACCCGCCCCTTCAAATAATACAACAGATGAATAAGATTTAGACCTTCTCAACATAGGTCTCATAGCCACACCTTTGATCAGTGGGTCTTGTGTAGACATTTCCCACTCCTATGCCTCAGCCCCCTCCCTTGCCTATTGCTCCTCCTCAATGGGTCCTCAGTGCCTGCAGCGAGGTTGTTTTAGGCATGCTGTGTGTGTGAGGGAGACAGGACAGATGGCCTCGCATGACACCCTGGTCTAGCTCAGGGCCTGGAAGGCCCGGCATCAGTGTGGGATGGCTGGGGTGCAGACCCGTGGCAGGTGCAAAGGTGGATTGGCAGTGTCAGGGGACCGAATGATGTCCTCCTGAGAGAGGACATCAAGTTCCATCTGGACCGACGGCCTGCCACTCCCCCGGGGCAGAGCCTCAGCATCCGGAGCAATCTGGTGCAGCGCAGATTGATGACCTACTTCGGCACCGTTACCTCCCCGCTGGACTGATGAGCCCCAGACAGGATGGCAGCAGGCAGTGCTTGCGTGACATCAATTTGATCCTGCATCAGAGCACACAGCGCATTGATGCCAGCACGCACTGACGACATGGCACAATGCAGGTGTTGTGTGGTCTCGGCCTGCCACTCAATGGCTCCTGCCACGTCAGCCATGGCCCGCGCCATCATGTCTTGGACCCCCATGGTCACTTGTGGTGTTGAGAATCCGTTGCAAACGACTAGGGATGGGCTCGATGGGCTTCCCATCCGCAAATGCCAAGGTTGAGCTGGCCTCCACCACACTCTACGCAAGTACAACAACGCTCGGCGGGATCTTCGCCAATGTACCGATGAGCTCGTGGTGCACCTGCATTGATTCCCTGGACATAGCCTCCAAGTCCAGGTGCCCATCTGCCTGTCTGTGAGCACGACTCCTGGGCTGACTTACCCTCTGGAGAGCTGGCCCCTGAGATTCCCCTCGCGCTGGGCGTTGCTGCAGGCCACTGGGACCAGGAGCCTCAGGTTCAGTCAACCCCGGGAAGGTGGCCTCTTCCACCGAGGGGCTCTCCCCACTCGCTCCCAATGAGGACGTGTCGCGCTGTGCCTGCACATTGCTCTCCACCTCCTCCTCCTCATCTTCCCCGGTGTCTGAAGACGTGCGCTGATAGGCAGGCTGCCGCTCTTCTGGCTCATCATCTGTAAGCACAAAGCAACAGAAGTGGCGTTATCGGCTGGGGAGGGGGCAGGAAGGCAAGAAGGGGGGGGGGGCATCGTTATTTTGGTTGCTACATCTTGCAAGGCATGTGGCCTCAAGGCCAAGGGGGCTCACACAAAACGGCCATCTCCTTCACATACCGTCACTGTCGAGCGGGAGGTCTGCCTCTCCGCCCTCCACCGCCACGACTGCAACGCCCACGAGGGCGGACGCTCGCTCCTCCTGGTCAGTCAGGTTCAGCAGGTAGGGCTCGCCCTCTCCCCGACAATCCAACTCGCACAGATTGTGCGCAAGTTTGTCCTGCAATGACAAAGGCAAAACGTTGTTAGTGGTCGTGTAGGTGCTGGTGTGCCACATGTGTCTGCAGTAGGGTGCCCGCGAGTAAGATGGCAAAGTGTGCATACCTGCATTTCATGCAGCGTGGCGTCGCACAGTGGATGTGTGAACGGTATGCGTGGGGCACAAGCAACTACCAGTATGTATGAGGTTCAGGACTGGGACTGCATATGAAGAGTTGAAAGGTGCTGGCAGGTGGGCTCAGGCTGAGTAAGGAGCTAGAAGCTGAGAGACGCTTGAATGGGCGGGGCATATCTGGTGAGGCGATGGAGAGGTCTCAGGCTGGCTTCAGCAATCAGGAGCATGGCCTGGTAGACATCGGGAAGGGGTCGGCAGTGCAAAGTCTTTACATTGTGTGCGAGACTGAGGTACACATGAAAGCATTAGAAGGTGAATGCAAAGGGTACTCACCCTGACGGCCATAGTAAGGCCGTTGAATGCATTGCGACATTGGGTCGCTGTTGTTGGCACTGCACTCCGGGCTGTAATGTGCTCAGCCACCTCCCTCCAGAGCCTTCTGTAATCCCGAGGTGCTAGCATTCGGTCCCTCTCCAGACTGGCGGGCACTCCAGCGACACTCCATTGCCTCCAGCAAGGCATCAAGGACGGCGATGGAGAAGAGGGTCGAAAGCTGGTGTGCTCCGTGCTCCTCCATTTTCACGCTCTGCAGACCCTGTTGATCTTGAACTGCGCACGCAACAACTTCGGTTGCTGCGCCTTTAAGACTCGGCTTTTCCCGGGGTCTGACTCGGAGTTCGGCGCATGCGCAATGGGTCCACCAAATGTACCGAGCAAACTTTTGTTATGGTCCCCCCAGCTCTGGTGTGCAATGGCAGACTTAGCGCCCCGTCAGCTCTTCGACCAAGTCTGACCAATTTCTGGGCGGAGGGCGCAAACTTTTTCAGGGCGATAAAATTACAGCCCCAAATGAGGCACGACTGAATATCCACCCCATAATGTTTAACACTACTATCACCTTTCAACACCTTTCATCTCTTACCATTAAAAGTTTTGTTTTCTGTATGATTGTAGGGCTCCTCTTTGGTCCAGGAATGAATCATGGAACAATCATATTTCAGAACCACAGGGGAAAAAACACCCAGGGGGAGACTTGAGGGGCAGTGTCACAGGACGAGTGTGGGAGCCTCTAACTTGATTGATAGCAGCAAAGGGAGAGTGTCGGGCTCCCAACTTGAGTGGCATCAGTAGCAGGTGCATATTGGGCACCCGACTCCAGTAAGAGCAACAAGATTCCAGTGAATGGAGGTAGTTGGGGTCTGAGACCTCAGTAAATATCAGGAACCAGGTTTCAGGTCCTGGCCTACCCTTGAGCAATGCCATAGAAGATCCATCAGTACACTATCAGAAAAAATGGCTAAGAAGTCTAGCTTCATTGTAAATAAAGCTTTTCATAAAATGTCCATGACTTATACAATATTTTAATAATTTATTTATACCACATATGTGGAGGGTTTCCATGAAACACTTTATTTTATATAGAGATTATATCACATTCTGATAATTGAAATCATTTCACTTTGAAAACTGAATATTCAAGGATAAATGCTGTACATCAGGCTCACACAACATCACTTGTGCACTTTCTAAGATCTTGCTGTGTGCAAAACAGCTGCCACATGTGCCTACATAACAGTCACTGCATTTCAAAGTAATTTTTGTATATGAAATTCTTTGAGACATCAGTGATGTGATGAGATGCTAGATCAATGCAAGTCTTGCTTTATCTTTGCCCAATTAACCTGACTAATTAATGTACCGCATTACAACAACAACTTGTATTTATATAGCACCTTTAACGTAGTGAAACGTCCCAAGGCGCTTAACAGCAATATTATGGGATAAAACTATTTGACACTGAGCCGCATAAATAGAAATTAGGGCAGGTGACAAAAAGCTTGGTCAAAGAGGTAGGATTTAAGGAGCATCTTGAAGGAGGGCGAGGTAGAGAGGCAGAGAGGTTTAGGGAGGGAGTTCCAGAGCTTAGGGCCCAGGCAACAGAAGGCACGGCCACCAATGATTGAGTGATTATAATCTGGGATGCTCAAAAGGGCAGAATTAAAGGAGCGCAGACATCTCGGGGGTTTGTGGGGCTGGAGGAGATTACAGAGATAGGGAGGGGCGAGGCCACAGAGGGATTTGAAAATTTGGAACTCGAGGCGTTGCTTAACCGGAAGCCAATGTAGGTCAGTGAGCACAGGGGTGATGGGTGAGCGGGACTTGGTGCGAGTTAGGACACTGGTAGCCAAGTTTTGGATCACCTCTAGTTTACGTAGGGTAGAATGTGGGAGGCCAACCAGGACTGCATTGGAATAGTCAAGTCTAGAGGTAGCAAAGGCATGGATGAGGGCTTCAGCAGCAGATGAGCTGAGGCAGGGGTGGAGACGGACGATGTTACAGAGGTGGAAATAGGCGATCTTAGTTATGCTGCAGATATGTGGTCAAAAGCTCATTTCAGGGTCAAATATGACACCAAGGTTGCGAACAGTCTGGTTCAGCCTCAGACAGAAGTTGGGGAGAGGAATGAAGTCGGTGGCCAGGGAACGGAGCTTGTGACAGGGACCGAAAACAATGGCTTCGGTCCTCCCAATATTCAATTGGAGAAAATTTCTGCTCATCCAGGACTGGATATCGGGCACGCGGTCTGACAATTTAGAGACCGAGGAGGGGTTGAGAGAAGTGGTGGTGAGGTAGAGCTGGGTGTTGTCAGTGTACATGTGGAAACTAGCGCCGTGCTTTCGGATGATGTCGCCAAGGGGCAACATGTAAACGAGAAATGGGGGGGCGCAGCAAGGATAGATCCTTTGGGGGACACCAGAGGTAACGATGTGGGGGTCGGAAGAGAAGTCATTGCAGGAGATCTTCTGTCTACGATTCGATAGATAAAAATGGGACCAGGCGAGTGCAGTCCCACCCAGCTGGACGATGGTGGAGAGGCATTGGAGGAGGATGGAGTGGTCAACTGTGTCAAAGGCTGCAGACAGGTCAAGAAGGACGAGGAGGGATAGTTTACCTTTGTCACAGTCACAAAGGATGTCATTTGTGACTTTGATGAGAGCAGTTTTGGTGCTGTGGCAGGCGCGGAATCCGGATTGGAGGGATTCAAACATGGAGTTGCGGGAAAGATGGGCACGGATTTGGGAAGCGAAAACACATTCCAGGACTTTGGAGAGGAAAGGGAGGTTGGAGATGGGGTGGTAGTTTGCAAGGACGGAGGGGTCAAGGGTTGGTTTTTTGAGGAGAGGGGTGATGACGGCAGATTTGAGGGAGAGGGGGACAGTACCTGAGGACAGAGAATCGTTAACAATGTCGGCTAACATGGGAGCCAGGAAGGGGAGTTGTGTGGTCAGCAATTTGGTGGGAATAGGGTCAAGGGAGCAGGAAGTAGGTCTCATGGACAGGATGAGCTCGGAAAGGTCATGAGGGGAAATTGGAGAGAAACTGGAGAAAGATGTGAGGTCAGGGCTAGGGCAGGGGGGCTCCTTATAGGAAGTTTGGCCCGGTGGGCTCGGGGAAGGGAGGGAAGTGGCAGAAGCAGCTAAGCAGATAGTCTCAATCTGAGAGACAAAGAAGTCCATGACCTCCTCACATTTGTTGCTTCTGGATTTGTGAACGATTTTGGCAGACGAGAGCAGGATCCGATAGTGCTTTATGTGGTTCAACCAGATCTGGCGGTGAATGGCTAAACCAGTTGTCCGCCATATCCGTTCAAGTCTGCGTTCCTTGGTCTTAACGGAGCGAAGAGCAGGGCTGTACCAGGGGGAATGGCCAGGGTGAGATAGAGTAATTGTGTGAGGGTGAGGGTGTGATTGAGCAGATTGGTAGCTGCAGAAAAATCATGGTGAATGGAGGGCCAAAGGCTGGACAGTTGGGAGTTCATAAGTGCAGTTGTAAGAGAGTCAGAAATGAGATTTTTCTGTTTAAAATACCAACCTTATAAATCATCTAGGGGATCTCAGTTCACCTATACCAGATCCCAACTTCTGGTGTTGTAGGCAAACCTCCTTATGAGGTAATGGAACAGTGCAGGCAGGAGGTTTATCATAAACTCTGGGAGTTGGGATCCAACACAGCTAATCCGACATTCTCCTGGCTAGATTAGGAAATTTGCAAGGTATACACATGTTGTTTAAACAGAAAAACATGTGAAGATTCACTGTATGCAATTTATATCTCACTTGTGGCATTGACTATAACTCACTTTGAACTTTGTTGCTTGTGACTGATTAGTCCAGCCCACACTTGGAATATAAATCATATGCCACAGATTTTCATATCCTACTCTGTACATAAACTCATTTCACAATCCCGGACATAAACATACTGTCTGATTTCAGCAACAGAATGATTTTCTTCTTCCACCAAATTTGTTTCAAGTGGTATTAAATATTAGCACAACAGAAAGACCATTTGTTTTTAAATGCAGACAATTTGAGGGATTTCATTCCTTCTGTGTATCAAGGTGCTAAAACAAATGCAAAGGATATAGTCACGATGGAAGTTAAAAAAAAAACAAAAGCTGTATTCACTGAAGCAGAGAAGGTAAAGGCGGGATCGAACAGAAATGTTCAAAATCATGAAAGGGTTCGATGGGATGAATGACTATTTCCATTGGTTAGTGAATTAATAATGGGAGGAGGCATAAACACAGGATTAGTACTAGAAGCATAAAAATGGAGGTTAGAAAAAAAGTTTTCATTTGAAAAGTTATTCAGAATGTAGAATGCATTGTTGCAAATGGCGAATGAAACTGAGCCAATCATAACATTGAAGTGGGAATTAGATAAACACTTGAAGAATAAAAGTATTAAAGGAAACATCTGGATAGGAATAGTGCAATCAAGCAGACGCAGCATGGATTCATGAAGGGGAAATCATGTTTAACTAACTTACTGGAATTCTTTGAGGATATAACGAGCATGGTGGATGGACGTGTACCGATGGATGTGGTGTATTTAGATTTCCAAAAGGCATTCGATAAGGTGCCACACAAAAGGTTACTGCAGAAGATAAAGGTACGCGGAGTCAGAGGAAATGTATTAGCATGGATAGAGAATTGGCTGGCGAACAGAAAGCAGAGAGTCGGGATAAATGGGTCCTTTTCCGGTTGGAAATCAGTGGTTAGTGGTGTGCCACAGGGATCAGTGCTGGGACCACAACTGTTTACAATATACATAGATGACCTAGAGGAGGGGACAGAGTGTAGTGCAACAAAATTTTCAGATGACACTAAGATTAGTGGGAAAGCGGGTTGTGTAGAGGACTCAGAGAGGCTACAAGGAGATTTGGATAGGTTAAGCGAATGGGCTAAGGTTTGGCAGATGGAATACAATGTCGGAAAGTGTGAGGTCATCCACCTTGGGGAAAAAAACAGTAAAAGGGAATATTATTTGAATGGGGAGAAATTACAACATGATGTGGTGCAGAGGGACCTGGGGGTCCTTGTGCATGAATCCCAAAAGGTTAGTTTGCAGGTGCAGCAGGTAATCAGGAAGGCAAATGGAATGTTGGCCTTCATTGCGAAAGGGATGGAGTACAAAAGCAGGGAGGTGTTGCTGCAACTGTATAAGGTATTGGTAAGGCCGCACCTGGAGTACTGCGTGCAGTTTTGGTCACCTTACTTAAGGAAGGATATACTAGCTTTGGAAGGGGTACAGAGACGATTCACTAGGCTGATTCGAGAAATGAGGGGGTTAACTTATGATGATAGATTGAGTAGACTGGGTCTTTACTCCTTGGAGTTCAGAAGGATGAGGGGTGATCTTCTAGAAACATTTAAAATCATGAAAGGGATAGACAAGATAGAGGCAGAGAGGTTGTTTCCATTGGTCGGGGAGACTAGAACTAGGGGGCACAGCCTCAAAATACAGGGGAGCCAATTTAAAACCGAGTTGAGAAAGAATTTCTTCTCCCAGAGGGTTGTGAATCTGTGGAATTCTCTGCCCAAGGAAGCAGTTGAGGCTGGCTCATTGAATGTTTTCAAGTCAAAGATAGATAGATTTTTAAGCAATAAGGGAATTAAGGGTGACGGGGAGAGGGCGGGTAAGTGGAGCTGAGTCCACGACCAGATCAACCATGATCTTATTGAATGGCGGAGCAGGCTCGAGGGGCTAGATGGCCTACTCCTGTTCCTAATTCTTATGTTCTTATGTTCTTATGAAAGGAAAAAGTGCAGGCAAATGGGATTACAGGAAATAGCTCCAACGTGGAGCTCACACAGGCACAATCTAGGGGATTCTGAACTGAAATGTCTATGGGTTAGTGGTAAACCAATGCACTATTATAGCGTGCAAAGAAAGTTAAATCATATATACATCCAGTCTTAGAGCATGATGTCTTCATGCAATGAGGTAAGAAAAAGTGAAAATCTCTTTCCTGCTTTTGTTTGTCAGGTAATCTACAATTTTCTTTTGTTTTTTTGCCTCTTCATTTCATCATATTTTACTCAGGAAATGAAATATGTGAACTAAGCGCATAAAATGCTGGAAATACTCAGCAGGTCAAGCAGCTCCTGTGGAGGGAGAAACAGAGTTAATTTGGGCCTGAAATTGTGGTCGGAGGCTTCTTTCGGACGAATGCCTCCGAGCCAAGAATTTTTCCGAAAGTACCTGGTGGTCCCGGAGGAGCGTGCGATTCCGGTGGGGAGGCCTTCTCTTCCCGCGCTGCGAAGCGCGCTCCCGTCCTCGAGGTTCGGACGCAGACGATGCAGTCACGTGTGACTGCTCAACCAATCAGGTACAGTATTCTCATTAATAGCAATGAGAACTCCGTATCTATGAGTTCTCATTGCTATTAATGAGAAAAAAAACAAACACACTAAACACAACATAAAAAATAAAAAACCCACCTCACATAATTAAAATTAATTGAAATTAAAGTTAATAAATGTTAGAAGAAAAATATTTTTCCGATTTTTAAAAAGTTTTGTAATTAGGGTTTAAAATCAACTTACCTTAGTGCGCAGGATTTTTAACATAAGAATGTGTTTTTATGTTTTATTTTTATATGTTTTTTATATGTTTTAAAACTCTTACGCTGGTAAAAGTAGGCTATGAGCCTGGGCAAGAGACGGGCAAATAGTGCAATCTTGCCCTTGCAAATGTCCTGGCTGCGGGGATGTGTGCGATCTTTCAAGCCAGGACTTGACAGATCGGAAAAGCCGGTTTTCGGTGCATGCGCATTGCGCGCCAAAAACACTCCGTACTTGCGTACACACTCCGTACGGACCCGGGAAGGCCGGAATTTCAGACCCATCGTATCAGGTCAATGACCTTTCATCAGAACTGAAAAAAAGTTCGAGATGTAACAGGTTTTAAGCAAGTGCAGAGGCAGGGAAAGGGTGAGGGGAGGAAATAACAAAAGGGATGGTCTGTGATAGGGTGGAAAGCAGGAGAGATTAAAAGACAAAATGGATGATGGTACAAGGCAAAAGCAGATGGTAATGGCACAAGTGTAGAAACAAAAGATGGGTCTGGAGGTGTAAATGGTGACAGAGTGACTATTTGCACTAGTTTTTTGCGTGTCCTTCTACGCATGCCGCATTGGACTCTGCCCCCCTTTTGAGCATGGGCCCTCGATTCGGTCGCGCATGCGAAATACAAGGAAGACGGAAGTTAGAAGCGGGACCAAACCACGAGCCACGTGGAGCTGGAGCTGCTTCTAGCTTTTGGGTTATTTGGAACATTTACGCGGCCTTCTGTGGGAGAGAAATTATCAGAGTTAGTAGGAGAGAGAGAGAGAGAGAGAGAGAGAGAGAGACTGGGGAAGGAGAGAGAGAGAGAGACTGGGGATTGAGAGAGAGGGAGACTGTGGGGGAGGGAGAGAGAGAGAGACTGCGGGGGGGGGGGAGAAAGAGAGAGAGACGGAGGGGGAGAGAGAGAGACTGGGGGGGGGAGAGACTAGGGGGGAGAGAGAGAGACTTGGGGGGGGAGAGAGAGAGACTTGGGGGGAGAGAGAGAGAGACTTGGGGGGGAGAGAGAGAGACTGGGGGAGAGAGAGAGAGAGAGAGACGGGGGGGGGGAAGAGAGAGACGGGGGGGAGAGAGAGACGGAGGGGGAGAGAAGAGAGAGATGTGGGGGGGGGGAGAGACAGAGGGGGGGAGAGAGAGAAAGAGACGGGGGGGGAAAGAGAGAGTGACTGGATGGGAGAGAGAGAGAGACTGGGGGGGACAGAGAGAGACTAGGGGGGCAGAGAGAGAGACTGGGGGTGGGGCAAAGAGAGAGACTGGGGGGGCAGAGAGAGAGAGAGACTGTGGGGGGGGGGAAGAGCGAGAGACTGGGGGGAGGTATAAAGAGAGATATTGGGGCAGGGAGAGAGAGAGAGAGACTGGGGGAGAGAGAGAGAGAGAGAGAGAGAGAGACTGGGGGGGCGGTGGTAAAGAGAGACTGGGTGAGAGAGAAAGGAAGCAGGAGAGGGGATCGGAGGGGAGGGAACTCAGGGAAGACGGATCACGTTCTTCCAACCCTCTTTACACCCACACCCAATTTCTCTGAAAGCTCGGTCCATCTGTGACAAGGGACACCATTGGAGTGAATGAAATCCGGAAGTCACGATATTGTCACTATTCACTTCACACTTAATAAACATGTTAACAATCCGTGACCCACACATAATGCCCCAATTATGGCGGAGTGGGCAGTGGGGGTGGTGTGGTAGGTTCAGAAACATGGGCTGGGATGGGGCAGGAACTTGGTTTGGGATGGGGTCAGGAACTTGGGCTGGGGATGTCAGGAACTTGGTTTGGAATGGGGTCAGGAACTTGGGCTGGGGATGTCAGGAACTTGGGCTGAGGATGTCAGGAACTTGAGCTGAGGATGTCAGGAACTTGAGCTGAGGATGTCAGGAACTTGGGCTGGGGATGTCAGGAACTTGGGCTGAGGATGTCAGGAACTTGGGGTGAGGATGTCAGGAACTTGGGCTGGGGATGTCAGGAACTTGGGCTTGGGATGAGACAGGAACTTGGGCTGGGGATGTCAGGAATTTGGGCTGGGGATGTCAGGAACTTGGGCTGAGGATGAGGCAGGAACTTGGGCTGGGGATGAGGCAGGAACTTGGGCTGAGGATGTCAGGAACTTGGGCTGAGGATGAGGCAGGAACTTGGGCTGAGGATGAGGCTGGAACTTGGGCTTGGGATGAGGCAGGAACTTGGGCTTGGGATGAGGCAGGAACTTGGGCTGAGGATGAGGCAGGAACTTGGGCTTGGGATGAGGCAGGAACTTGGGCTGGGGATGAGGCAGGAACTTGGGCTGGGGATGTCAGGAACTTGGGCTGGGGATGTCAGGAACTTGGGCTGAGGATGAGGCAGGAACTTGGGCAGAGGATGAGGCAGGAACTTGGGCTTGGGATGAGGCAGGAACTTGGGCTGGGGATGAGGCAGGAACTTGGGCAGGGGATGTCAGGAACTTGGGCTGGGGATGTCAGGAACTTGGGCTGAGGATGAGGCAGGAACTTGGGCAGAGGATGAGGCAGGAACTTGGGCTGGGGATGAGGCAGGAACTTGGGCTGGGGATGTCAGGAACTTGGGCTTGGGATGAGGCAGGAACTTGAGCTGGGGATGAGGCAGGAACTTGGGCTGGGGATGTCAGGAACTTGGGCTTGGGATGAGGCAGGAACTTGGGCTGAGGATGTCAGGAACATGGGCTGGGGATGAGGCAGGAACTTGGGCTGGGGATGTCAGGAACTTGGGCTGGGGACGAGGCAGGAACTTGGGCTGAGGATGAGGCAGGAACTTGGGCTGAGGATGAGGCAGGAACTTGGGCTGGGGATGAGGCAGGAACTTGGGCTGGGGATGAGGCAGGAACTTGGGCTGAGGATGAGGCAGGAACTTGGGCTGAGGATGAGGCAGGAACTTGGGCTGGGGATGAGGCAGGAACTTGGGCTGAGGATGTCAGGAACTTGGGCTGGGGATGAGGCAGGAACTTGGGCTGGGGACGAGGCAGGAACTTGGGCTGGGGATGTCAGGAACTTGGGCTGAGGATGAGGCAGGAACTTGCGCTGGGGATGAGGCAGGAACTTGTGCTGGGGATGTCAGGAACTTGGGCTGAGGATGTCAGGAACTTGGGCTGAGGATGAGGCAGGAACTTGGGCTGAGGATGAGGCAGGAACTTGGGCTGGGGATGAGGCAGGAACTTGGGCTGAGGATGAGGCAGGAACTTGGGCTTGGGATGAGGCAGGAACTTTGGCTGGGGATGAGGCAGGAACTTGGGCTGGGGATGAGGAAGGAACTTGGGCTTGGGATGAGGCAGGAACTTGGGCGGGGGATGAGGCAGGAACATGGGCTGGGGATGTCAGGAAATTGGGCTTGGGATGAGGCAGGAACTTGGGCTGGGGATGAGGCAGGAACTTGGGCTGGGGATGTCAGGAACTTGGGCTTGGGATGAGGCAGGAACTTGGGCTGAGGATGTCAGGAACTTGGGCTGGGGATGTGAGGAACTTGGGCTGGCGATGAGGCAGGAACTTGGGCTGGGGATGTGAGGAACTTGGGCTTGGGATGAGGCAGGAAATTGGGCTGGGGATGTCAGGAACTTGGGCTTGGGATGAGGCAGGAACTTGGGCTGGGGATGAGGCAGGAACTTGGGCTGGGGATGTCAGGAATTTGGGCTTGGGATGAGGCATGAACTTGGGCTGATGATGTCAGCAACTTGGGCTGGGGATGAGGCAGGAACTTGGGCTGGGGACGTCAGGAACTTGGGCTTGGGATGAGGCAGGAACTTGGGCTGGGGATGAGGCAGGAACTTGGGCTGGGGATGAGGCAGGAAATTGGGCTGAGGATGAGGCAGGAACTTGGGCTGGGATGAAGCAGGAACTTGGGCTGAGGATGTCAGGAACTTGGGCTGAGGATGTCTGGAACTTGGGCTGAGGATGTCAGGAACTTGGGCTGGGGATGTCAGGAACTTGGGCTGGGGATGTCAGGAACTTGGGCTGAGGATGTCAGGAACTTTGGCTGAGGATGTCAGGAACTTGGGCTTGGGATGAGGCAGAAACTTGGGCTGAGGATGTCAGGAACTTGGGCTTGGGATGAGGCAGGAACTTGGGCTGAGGATGTCAGGAGCTTGGGCTGGGGATGTCAGGAACTTGGGGTGGGGATGTCAGGTACTTGGGCTGGGGATGAGGCAGGAACATGGGCTGGGGATGAGGCAGGAACTTGGGCTGGGGATGTCAGGAACTTGGGCTTGGGATGAGGCAGGAACTTGGGCTGAGGATGTCAGGAACTTGGGCTGGGGATGAGGCAGGAACTTGGGCTGGGGATGTCAGGAACCTGGGCTTGGGATGAGGCAGGAACTTGGGTTGGAGATGTCAGGAACTTGGGCTTGGGATGAGATAGGAACTTGGGCAGGGGATGTCAGGAACCTGGGCTGAGGCTGAGGCAGGAACTTGGGCTGAAGATGAGGCAGGTATTTGGGCTGGGGATGAGGCAGGAACTTTGGCTGAGGCTGAGGCAGGAACTTGGGCTTGGGATGAGGCAGGAACTTGGGCTGGGGATGAGGCAGGAACTTGGGCTGGGGATGTCAGGAACTTGGGCTGAGGATGAGGCAGGAACTTGGGCTTGGGATGAGGCAGGAACTTGGGCTGGGGATGAGGCAGGAACTTGGGCTGGGGATGTCAGGAACTTGGGCTGGGGATGTCAGGAACTTGGGCTGGGGATGAAGCAGGAACTTGGGCTGGGGATGAGGCAGGAACTTGGGCTTGGGATGTCAGGAACTTGGGCTTGGGATGAGGCAGGAACTTGGGCTGGGGATGTCAGGAACTTTGGCTGGGGATGAGGCAGGAACTTGGGCTGGGGATGTCAGGAACTTGGGCTTGGGATGAGGCAGGAACTTGAGCTGGGGATGAGGCAGGAACTTGGGCTGGGGATGTCAGGAACTTGGGCTTGGGATGAGGCAGGAACTTGGGCTGAGAATGTCAGGAACATGGGCTGGGGATGAGGCAGGAACTTGGGCTGGGGATGTCAGGAACTTGGGCTGGGGATGAGGCAGGAACTTGGGCTGGGGACGAGGCAGGAACTTGGGCTGAGGATGAGGCAGGAACTTACGCTGGGAATGAGGCAGGAACGTATGCTGGGGATGTCAGGAACTTGGGCTGAGGATGAGGCAGGAACTTGGGCTGAGAATGAGGCAGGAACTTGGGCTTGGGATGAGGCAGGAACTTTGGCTGGGGATGAGGCAGGAACTTGGGCGGGGGATGAGGCAGGAACTTGGGCTGGGGATGTCAGGAACTTGGGCTGGGGATGAGGCAGGAACTTGGGCTGGGGATGTCAGGAACTTGGGCTGGGGATGAGGCAGGAACTTGGGCTGGGGATGTCAGGAATTTGGGCTGGGGATGAGGCAGGAACTTGGGCTGGGGATGAGGCAGGAACTTGGGCTGGGGATGTCAGGAATTTGGGCTTGGGATGAGGCAGGAACTTGGGCTGATGATGTCAGCAACTTGGGCTGGGGATGAGGCAGGAACTTGGGCTGGGGATGAGGCAGGAACTTGGGCTGGGGATGAGGCAGGAACTTGGGCTGGGGATGTCAGGAACTTGGGCTGGGGATGAGGCAGGAACTTGGGCTGGGGATGAGGCAGGAACTTGGGCTGGGGATGTCAGGAATTTGGGCTTGGGATGAGGCAGGAACTTGGGCTGATGATGTCAGCAACTTGGGCTGGGGATGAGGCAGGAACTTGGGCTGGGGATGTCAGGAACTTGGGCTTGGGATGAGGCAGGAACTTGGGCTGGGGATGAGGCAGGAACTTGGGCTGAGGATGAGGCAGGAACTTGGGCTGGGGATGAGGCAGGAACTTGGGCTGGGGATGAGGCAGGAAATTGGGCGGAGGATGAGGCAGGAACTTGGGCTGGGATGAAGCAGGAACTTGGGCTGAGGATGTCAGGAACTTGGGCTGAGGATGTCTGGAACTTGGGCTGAGGATGTCAGGAACTTAGGCTGGGGATGTCAGGAACTTGGGCTGGGGATGTCAGGAATTTGGGCTGAGGATGTCAGGAACTTTGGCTGAGGATGTCAGGAACTTGGGCTTGGGATGAGGCAGGAACTTGGGCTGAGGATGTCAGGAACTTGGGCTTGGGATGAGGCACGAACTTGGGCTGAGGATGTCAGGAACTTGGGCTGGGGATGAGGCAGGAACTTGGGCTGAGGATGTCAGGAACTTGGGCTGGGGATGTCAGGAAATTGAGCTGAGGATGTCAGGAACTTGGGCTGGGGATGTCAGGAACTTGGGCTGGGGATGTCAGGAACTTGGGCTGGGGATGAGGCAGGAACTTGGGCTGGGGATGTCAGGAGCTTGGGCTGGGGATGTCAGGAACTTGAGGTGGGGATGTCAGGAACTTTGACTGGGGATGAGGCAGGAACATGGGCTGGGGATGAGGCAGGAACTTGGGCTGGGGATGTCAGGAACTTGGGCTTGGGATGAGGCAGGAACTTGGGCTGAGGATGTCAGGAACTTGGGCTGGGGATGAGGCAGGAACTTGGGCTGGGGATGTCAGGAACCTGGGCTTGGGATGAGGCAGGAACTTGGGTTGGGGATGTCAGGAACCTGGGCTGAGGCTGAGGCAGGAACTTGGGCTGAAGATGAGGCAGGTATTTGGGCTGGGGTGAGGCAGGAACTTTGGCTGAGGCTGAGGCAGGAACTTGGGCTTGGGATGAGGCAGGAACGTGGGCTGGGGATGAGGCAGGAACTTGGGCTGGGGATGTCAGGAACTTGGGCTGGGGATGTCAGGAACTTGGGCTGAGGATGAGGCAGGAACTTGGGCTGAGGATGAGGCAGGAACTTGGGCTGGGGAGGAGGCAGGAACTTGGGCTGAGGATGAGGCAGGAACTTCGGCTTGGGATGAGGCAGGAACTTGGGCTGGGGATGAGGCAGGAACTTGGGCTGGGGATGAGGGAGGAACTTGGGATTGGGATGAGGCAGGAACTTGGGCTGGGGATGTCAGCAACTTGGGCTTGGGTTGAGGCAGGAACTTGGGCTGGGGATGTCAGGAACTTTGGCTGCGGATGAGGCAGGAACTTGGGCTCGGGATGTCAGGAACTTGGGCTTGGGATGAGTTAGGAACTTGGGCTGGGGATGTCAGGAACTTGGGCTTGGGATGAGGCAGGAACTTGAGCTGGGGATGAGGCAGGAACTTGGGCTGGGGATGTCAGGAACTTGGGCTTGGGATGAGGCAAGAACTTTGGCTGAGGATGTCAGGAACTCGGGCTGGGGATGAGGCAGGAACTTGGGCTGGGGATGTCAGGAACTTGGGCTGAGGATGTCAGGAACTTGGGCTGAGTATGTCAGGAACTTGGGCTGAGGATGTCAGGAACTTGGGCTGGGGATGTCAGGAACTTGGGTTGAGGATGTCAGGAACTTGGGCTGGGGATGAGGCAGGAACTTGGGCTGTGGATGTCACGAACTTGGGCTGGGGATGAGGCAGGAACTTGGGCTGGGGATGTCAGTAACTTGGGCTGGGGATGAGGCAGGAACTTGGGCTGGGGATGTCAGGAACTTGGGCATGGGATGAGGCAGGAACTTGGGCTGAGGATGTCAGGAACTTGGGCTGGGGATGAGGCAGGGACTTGGGCTGGGGATGAGGCAGGAACTTGGGCTTGGGATGAGGCAGGAACTTGGTCAGGGGATGAGGCAGGAACTTGGGCTGGGGATGTCAGGAAATTGGGCTTGGGATGAGGCAGGAACTTGGGCTGGGGATGAGGCAGGAACTTGGGCTGGGGATGTCAGGAACTTGGGCTTGGAATGAGGCAGGAACTTGGGCTGAGGATGTCAGGAACTTGAGCTGGCGATGAGGCAGGAACTTGGGCTGGGGATGTCAGGAACTTGGGCTTGGGATGAGGCAGGAACTTGGGCTGGGGATGTCAGGAACTTGGGCTTGGGATGAGGCAGCAACTTGGGCTGGGGATGAGGCAGGAACTTGGGCTGGGGATGTCAGGAATTTGGGCTTGGGATGAGGCAGGAACTTGGGCTGATGATGTCAGCAACTTGGGCTAGCGATGAGGCAGGAACTTGGGCTGGGGATGTCAGGAACTTGGGCTTGGGATGAGGCAGGAACTTGGGCTGGGGATGAGGCAGGATCTTGGGCTGAGGATGAGGCAGGATCTTGGGCTGAGGATGAGGCAGGAACTTGGGCTGGGGATGAGGCAGGAACTTGGGCTGCGGATGAGGCAGGAAATTGGGCTGAGGATGAGGCAGGAACTTGGGCTGGGATGAGGCAGGAACTTGGGCTGAGGATGTCAGGAACTTGGGCTGGGGATGAGGCAGGAACTTGGGCTGAGGATGAGGCAGGAACTTGGGCTTGGGATGAGGCAGGAACTTGGGCTGGGGATGTCAGGAACTTGGGTTGAGGATGTCAGGAACTTGGGCTGGGGATGAGGCAGGAACTTGGGCTGGGGATGTCACGAAGTTGGGCTGGGGATGAGGCAGGAACTTGGGCTGGGGATGTCAGGAACTTGGGCTGGGGATGAGGCAGGAACTTGGGCTGGGGATGTCAGGAACTTGGGCATGGGATGAGGCAGGAACTTGGGCTGAGGATGTCAGGAACTTGGGCTGGGGATGAGGCAGGAACTTGGGCTGGGGATGAGGCAGGAACTTGGGCTGGGGATGTCAGGAACTTGGGCTTGGGATGAGGCAGGAACTTGGGCTGAGGATGTCAGGAACTTGGGCTGGCAATGAGGCAGGAACTTGGGCTGGGGATGTCAGGAACTTGGGCTTGGGATGAGGCAGGAACTTGGGCTGATGATGTCAGCAACTTGGGCTGGGGATGAGGCAGTAACTTGGGCTGGGGATGTCAGGAACTTGGGCTTGGGATGAGGCAGGAACTTGGGCTGGGGATGAGGCAGGAACTTGGGCTGAGGATGAGGCAGGAACTTGGGCTGGGGATGAGGCAGGAACTTGGGTTGCGGATGAGGCAGGAAATTGGGCTGAGGATGAGGCAGGAACTTGGGCTGGGATGAGGCAGGAACTTGGGCTGAGGATGTCAGGAACTTGGGCTGAGGATGTCTGGAACTTGGGCTGAGGATGTCAGGAACTTGGGCTGGGGATGTCAGGAACTTGGGCTGGGGATGTCAGGAACTTGGGCTGAGGATGTCAGGAACTTTGGCTGAGGATATCAGAAACTTGGGCTTGGGATGAGGCAGGAACTTGGGCTGAGGATGTCAGGAACTTGGGCTTGGGATGAGGCAGGAACTTGGGCTGAGGATGTCAGGAACTTGGGCTGGGGATGAGGCAGGAACTTGGGCTGAGGATGAGGCAGGAACTTGGGCTTGGGATGAGGCAGGAACTTGGGCTGGGGATGTCAGGAACTTGGGCTGAGGATGTCAGGAACTTGGGCTGAGTATGTCAGGAACTTGGGCTGAGGATGTCAGGAACTTGGGCTGGGGATGTCAGGAACTTGGGTTGAGGATGTCAGGAACTTGGGCTGGGGATGAGGCAGGAACTTGGGCTGGGGATGTCACGAACTTGGGCTGGGGATGAGGCAGGAACTTGGCCTGGGGATGTCAGGAACTTGGGCATGGGATGAGGCAGGAACTTGGGCTGAGGATGTCAGGAACTTGGGCTGGGGATGAGGCAGGAACTTGGGCTGGGGATGAGGCAGGAACTTGGGCTTGGGATGAGGCAGGAACTTGGGCTGGGGATGAGGCAGGAACTTGGGCTGGGGATGTCAGGAAATTGGGCTTGGGATGAGGCAGGAACTTGGGCTGGGGATGAGGCAGGAACTTGGGCTGGGGATGTCAGGAACTTGGGCTTGGGATGAGGCAGGAACTTGGGCTGAGGATGTCAGGAACTTGGGCTGGCGATGAGGCAGGAACTTGGGCTGGGGATGTCAGGAACTTGGGCTTGGGATGAGGCAGGAACTTGGGCTGGGGATCTCAGGAACTTGGGCTTGGGATGAGGCAGGAACTTGGGCTGGGGATGAGGCAGGAACTTGGGCTGGGGATGTCAGGAATTTGGGCTTGGGATGAGGCAGGAACTTGGGCTGATGATGTCAGCAACTTGGGCTGGGGATGAGGCAGGAACTTGGGCTGGGGATGTCAGGAACTTGGGCTTGGGATGAGGCAGGAACCTGGGCTGGGGATGAGGCAGGAACTTGGGCTGCGGATGAAGCAGGAAATTGGGCTGAGGATGAGGCAGGAACTTGGGCTGGGATGAGGCAGGAACTTGGGCTGAGGATGTCAGGAACTTGGGCTGAGGATGTCAGGAACTTGGGCTGGGGATGTCAGGAACTTGGGTTGAGGATGTCAGGAACTTGGGCTGGGGATGTCAGGAACTTGGGCTGGGGATGTCACGAACTTGGGCTGGGGATGAGGCAGGAACTTGGGTTGCGGATGAGGCAGGAAATTGGGCTGAGGATGAGGCAGGAACTTGGGCTGGGATGAGGCAGGAACTTGGGCTGAGGATGTCAGGAACTTGGGCTGAGGATGTCTGGAACTTGGGCTGAGGATGTCAGGAACTTGGGCTGGGGATGTCAGGAACTTGGGCTGGGGATGTCAGGAACTTGGGCTGAGGATGTCAGGAACTTTGGCTGAGGATGTCAGAAACTTGGGCTTGGGATGAGGCAGGAACTTGGGCTGAGGATGTCAGGAACTTGGGCTTGGGATGAGGCAGGAACTTGGGCTGAGGATGTCAGGAACTTGGGCTGGGGATGAGGCAGGAACTTGGGCTGAGGATGAGGCAGGAACTTGGGCTTGGGATGAGGCAGGAACTTGGGCTGGGGATGTCAGGAACTTGGGCTGAGGATGTCAGGAACTTGGGCTGAGTATGTCAGGAACTTGGGCTGAGGATGTCAGGAACTTGGGCTGGGGATGTCAGGAACTTGGGTTGAGGATGTCAGGAACTTGGGCTGGGGATGAGCCAGGAACTTGGGCTGGGGATGTCACGAACTTGGGCTGGGGATGAGGCAGGAACTTGGCCTGGGGATGTCAGGAACTTGGGCATGGGATGAGGCAGGAACTTGGGCTGAGGATGTCAGGAACTTGGGCTGGGGATGAGGCAGGAACTTGGGCTGGGGATGAGGCAGGAACTTGGGCTTGGGATGAGGCAGGAACTTGGGCTGGGGATGAGGCAGGAACTTGGGCTGGGGATGTCAGGAAATTGGGCTTGGGATGAGGCAGGAACTTGGGCTGGGGATGAGGCAGGAACTTGGGCTGGGGATGTCAGGAACTTGGGCTTGGGATGAGGCAGGAACTTGGGCTGAGGATGTCAGGAACTTGGGCTGGCGATGAGGCAGGAACTTGGGCTGGGGATGTCAGGAACTTGGGCTTGGGATGAGGCAGGAACTTGGGCTGGGGATCTCAGGAACTTGGGCTTGGGATGAGGCAGGAACTTGGGCTGGGGATGAGGCAGGAACTTGGGCTGATGATGTCAGCAACTTGGGCTGGGGATGAGGCAGGAACTTGGGCTGGGGATGTCAGGAACTTGGGCTTGGGATGAGGCAGGAACCTGGGCTGGGGATGAGGCAGGAACTTGGGCTGCGGATGAAGCAGGAAATTGGGCTGAGGATGAGGCAGGAACTTGGGCTGGGATGAGGCAGGAACTTGGGCTGAGGATGTCAGGAACTTGGGCTGAGGATGTCTGGAACTTGGGCTGAGGATGTCAGGAACTTGGGCTAGGGATGTCAGGAACTTGGGCTGGGGATGTCAGGAACTTGGGCTGAGGATGTCAGGAACTTTGGCTGAGGATGTCAGGAACTTGGGCTGGGGATGAGGCAGGAACTTGGGCTGAGGATGTCAGGAACTTGGGCTTGGGATGAGGCAGGAACTTGGGCTGAGGATGTCAGGAACTTGGGCTGAGGATGTCAGGAACTTGGGCTGAGTATGTCAGGAACTTGGGCTGAGGATGTCAGGAACTTGGGCTGGGGATGTCAGGAACTTGGGTTGAGGATGTCAGGAACTTGGGCTGGGGATGAGGCAGGAACTTGGGCTGGGGATGTCACGAACTTGGGCTGGGGATGAGGCAGGAACTTGGGCTGGGGATGTCAGGAACTTGGGCTGGGGATGTCAGGAACTTGGGCTGAGGATGAGGCAGGAACTTGGGCTGAGGATGAGGCAGGAACTTGGGCTGGGGAGGAGGCAGGAACTTGGGCTGAGGATGAGGCAGGAACTTCGGCTTGGGATGAGGCAGGAACTTGGGCTGGGGATGAGGCAGGAACTTGGGCTGGGGATGAGGCAGGAACTTGGGATTGGGATGAGGCAGGAACTTGGGCTGGGGATGTCAGGAACTTGGGCTTGGGTTGAGGCAGGAACTTGGGCTGGGGATGTCAGGAACTTTGGCTGCGGATGAGGCAGGAACTTGGGCTCGGGATGTCAGGAACTTGGGCTTGGGATGAGTTAGGAACTTGGGCTGGGGATGTCAGGAACTTGGGCTTGGGATGAGGCAGGAACTTGAGCTGGGGATGAGGCAGGAACTTGGGCTGGGGATGTCAGGAACTTGGGCTTGGGATGAGGCAAGAACTTTGGCTGAGGATGTCAGGAACTCGGGCTGGGGATGAGGCAGGAACTTGGGCTGGGGATGTCAGGAACTTGGGCTGAGGATGTCAGGAACTTGGGCTGAGTATGTCAGGAACTTGGGCTGAGGATGTCAGGAACTTGGGCTGGGGATGTCAGGAACTTGGGTTGAGGATGTCAGGAACTTGGGCTGGGGATGAGGCAGGAACTTGGGCTGGGGATGTCACGAACTTGGGCTGGGGATGAGGCAGGAACTTGGGCTGGGGATGTCAGTAACTTGGGCTGGGGATGAGGCAGGAACTTGGGCTGGGGATGTCAGGAACTTGGGCATGGGATGAGGCAGGAACTTGGGCTGAGGATGTCAGGAACTTGGGCTGGGGATGAGGCAGGGACTTGGGCTGGGGATGAGGCAGGAACTTGGGCTTGGGATGAGGCAGGAACTTGGTCTGGGGATGAGGCAGGAACTTGGGCTGGGGATGTCAGGAAATTGGGCTTGGGATGAGGCAGGAACTTGGGCTGGGGATGAGGCAGGAACTTGGGCTGGGGATGTCAGGAACTTGGGCTTGGAATGAGGCAGGAACTTGGGCTGAGGATGTCAGGAACTTGGGCTGGCGATGAGGCAGGAACTTGGGCTGGGGATGTCAGGAACTTGGGCTTGGGATGAGGCAGGAACTTGGGCTGGGGATGTCAGGAACTTGGGCTTGGGATGAGGCTGGAACTTGGGCTGGGGATGAGGCAGGAACTTGGGCTGGGGATGTCAGGAATTTGGGCTTGGGATGAGGCAGGAACTTGGGCTGATGATGTCAGCAACTTGGGCTTGCGATGAGGCAGGAACTTGGGCTGGGGATGTCAGGAACTTGGGCTTGGGATGAGGCAGGAACTTGGGCTGGGGATGAGGCAGGATCTTGGGCTGAGGATGAGGCAGGAACTTGGGCTGGGGATGAGGCAGGAACTTGGGCTGCGGATGAGGCAGGAAATTGGGCTGAGGATGAGGCAGGAACTTGGGCTGGGATGAGGCAGGAACTTGGGCTGAGGATGTCAGGAACTTGGGCTGGGGATGAGGCAGGAACTTGGGCTGAGGATGAGGCAGGAACTTGGGCTTGGGATGAGGCAGGAACTTGGGCTGGGGATGTCAGGAACTTGGGTTGAGGATGTCAGGAACTTGGGCTGGGGATGAGGCAGGAACTTGGGCTGGGGATGTCACGAACTTGGGCTGGGGATGAGGCAGGAACTTGGGCTGGGGATGTCAGGAACTTGGGCTGGGGATGAGGCAGGAACTTGGGCTGGGGATGTCAGGAACTTGGGCATGGGATGAGGCAGGAACTTGGGCTGAGGATGTCAGGAACTTGGGCTGGGGATGTCAGGAACTTGGGCTTGGGATGAGGCAGGAACTTGGGCTGGGGATGTCAGGAACTTGGGCTTGGGATGAGGCAGGAACTTGGGCTGATGATGTCAGCAACTTGGGCTGGGGATGAGGCAGTAACTTGGGCTGGGGATGTCAGGAACTTGGGCTTGGGATGAGGCAGGAACTTGGGCTGGGGATGAGGCAGGAACTTGGGCTGAGGATGAGGCAGGAACTTGGGCTGGGGATGAGGCAGGAACTTGGGTTGCGGATGAGGCAGGAAATTGGGCTGAGGATGAGGCAGGAACTTGGGCTGGGATGAGGCAGGAACTTGGGCTGAGGATGTCAGGAACTTGGGCTGAGGATGTCTGGAACTTGGGCTGAGGATGTCAGGAACTTGGGCTGGGGATGTCAGGAACTTGGGCTGGGGATGTCAGGAACTTGGGCTGAGGATGTCAGGAACTTTGGCTGAGGATGTCAGAAACTTGGGCTTGGGATGAGGCAGGAACTTGGGCTGAGGATGTCAGGAACTTGGGCTTGGGATGAGGCAGGAACTTGGGCTGAGGATGTCAGGAACTTGGGCTGGGGATGAGGCAGGAACTTAGGCTGAGGATGAGGCAGGAACTTGGGCTTGGGATGAGGCAGGAACTTTGGCTGGGGATGTCAGGAACTTGGGCTGAGGATGTCAGGAACTTGGGCTGAGTATGTCAGGAACTTGGGCTGAGGATGTCAGGAACTTGGGCTGGGGATGTCAGGAACTTGGGTTGAGGATGTCAGGAACTTGGGCTGGGCATGAGGCAGGAACTTGGGCTGGGGATGTCACGAACTTGGGCTGGGGATGAGGCAGGAACTTGGGCTGGGGATGTCAGGAACTTGGGCTGGGGATGAGGCAGGAACTTGGCCTGGGGATGTCAGGAACTTGGGCATGGGATGAGGCAGGAACTTGGGCTGAGGATGTCAGGAACTTGGGCTGGGGATGAGGCAGGAACTTGGGCTGGGGATGAGGCAGGAACTTGGGCTTGGGATGAGGCAGGAACTTGGGCTGGGGATGAGGCAGGAACTTGGGCTGGGGATGTCAGGAAATTGGGCTTGGGATGAGGCAGGAACTTGGGCTGGGGATGAGGCAGGAACTTGGGCTGGGGATGTCAGGAACTTGGGCTTGGGATGAGGCAGGAACTTGGGCTGAGGATGTCAGGAACTTGGGCTGGCGATGAGGCAGGAACTTGGGCTGGGGATGTCAGGTACTTGGGCTTGGGATGAGGCAGGAACTTGGGCTGGGGATCTCAGGAACTTGGGCTTGGGATGAGGCAGGAACTTGGGCTGGGGATGAGGCAGGAACTTGGGCTGGGGATGTCAGGAATTTGGGCTTGGGATGAGGCAGGAACTTGGGCTGATGATGTCAGCAACTTGGGCTGGGGATGAGGCAGGAACTTGGGCTGGGGATGTCAGGAACTTGGGCTTGGGATGAGGCAGGAACCTGGGCTGGGGATGAGGCAGGAACTTGGGCTGCGGATGAAGCAGGAAATTGGGCTGAGGATGAGGCAGGAACTTGGGCTGGGATGAGGCAGGAACTTGGGCTGAGGATGTCAGGAACTTGGGCTGAGGATGTCTGGAACTTGGGCTGAGGATGTCAGGAACTTGGGCTAGGGATGTCAGGAACTTGGGCTGGGGATGTCAGGAACTTGGGCTGAGGATGTCAGGAACTTTGGCTGAGGATGTCAGGAACTTGGGCTTGGGATGAGGCAGGAACTTGGGCTGAGGATGTCAGGAACTTGGGCTTGGGATGAGGCAGGAACTTGGGCTGAGGATGTCAGGAACTTGGGCTGAGGATGTCAGGAACTTGGGCTGCGTATGTCAGGAACTTGGGCTGAGGATGTCAGGAACTTGGGCTGGGGATGTCAGGAACTTGGGTTGAGGATGTCAGGAACTTGGGCTGGGGATGAGGCAGGAACTTGGGCTGGGGATGTCACGAACTTGGGCTGGGGATGAGGCAGGAACTTGGGCTGGGGATGTCAGGATCTTGGGCTGAGGATGAGGCAGGAACTTGTGCTGGGGATGTCAGGAACTTGGGCTGGGGATGTCAGGAACTTGGGCTGAGGATGAGGCAGGAACTTGGGCTGAGGATGAGGCAGGAACTTGGGCTCGGGATGAGGCAGGAACTTGGGCTGAGGATGAGGCAGGAACTTGGGCTTGGGATGAGGCAGGAACTTTGGCTGGGGATGAGGCAGGAACTTGGGCTGGGGATGAGGCAGGAACTTGGGCTTGGGATGAGGCAGGAACTTGGGCTGGGGATGAGGCAGGAACTTGGGCTGGGGATGTCAGGAACTTGGGCTTGGGATGATGCAGGAACTTGGGCTGGGGATGAGGCAGGAACTTGGGCTGGGGATGTCAGGAACTTGGGCTTGGGATGAGGCAGGAACTTGGGCTGAGGATGTCAGGAACTTGGGCTGGCGATGAGGCAGGAACTTGGGCTGGGGATGTCAGGAACTTGGGCTTGGGATGAGGCAGGAACTTGGGCTGGGGATGTCAGGAACTTGGGCTTGGGATGAGGCAGGAACTTGGGCTGGGGATGAGGCAGGAACTTGGGCTGGGGATGTCAGGAACTTGGGCTTGGGATGAGGCAGGAACTTGGGCTGATGATGTCAGCAACTTGGGCTGGGGATGAGGCAGGAACTTGGGCTGGGGATGTCAGGAACTTGGGCTTGGGATGAGGCAGGAACTTGGGCTGGGGATGTCAGGAACTTGGGCTTGGGATGAGGCAGGAACTTGGGCTGGGGATGAGGCAGGAACTTGGGCTGGGGATGTCAGGAATTTGGGCTTGGGATGAGGCAGGAACTTGGGCTGATGATGTCAGCAACTTGGGCTGGGGATGAGGCAGGAACTTGGGCTGGGGATGTCAGGAACTTGGGCTTGGGATGAGGCAGGAACTTGGGCTGGGGATGAGGCAGGAACTTGGGCTGAGGATGAGGCAGGAACTTGGGCTGGGGATGAGGCAGGAACTTGGGCTGCGGATGAGGCAGGAAATTGGGCTGAGGATGAGGCAGGAACTTGGGCTGGGATGAGGCAGGAACTTGGGCTGAGAATGTCAGGAACTTGGGCTGGGGATGAGGCAGGAACTTGGGCTGAGGATGAGGCAGGAACTTGGGCTTGGGATGAGGCAGGAACTTGGGCTGGGGATGTCACGAACTTGGGTTGAGGATGTCAGGAACTTGGGCTGGGGATGAGGCAGGAACTTGGGCTGGGGATGTCACGAACTTGGGCTGGGGATGAGGCAGGAACTTGGGCTGGGGATGTCAGGAACTTGGGCTGGGGATGAGGCAGGAACTTGGGCTGGGGATGTCAGGAACTTGGGCATGGGATGAGGCAGGAACTTGGGCTGAGGATGTCAGGAACTTGGGCTGGGGATGAGGCAGGAACTTGGGCTGGGGATGAGGCAGGAACTTGGGCTTGGGATGAGGCAGGAACTTGGGCTGGGGATGAGGCAGGAACTTGGGCTGGGGATGTCAGGAAATTGGGCTTGGGATGAGGCAGGAACTTGGGCTGGGGATGAGGCAGGAACTTGGGCTGGGGATGTCAGGAACTTGGGCTTGGGATGAGGCAGGAACTTGGGCTGAGGATGTCAGGAACTTGGGCTGGCAATGAGGCAGGAACTTGGGCTGGGGATGTCAGGAACTTGGGCTTGGAATGAGGCAGGAACTTGGGCTGGGGATGTCAGGAACTTGGGCTTGGGATGAGGCAGGAACTTGGGCTGGGGATGAGGCAGGAACTTGGGCTGGGGATGTCAGGAATTTGGGCTTGGGATGAGGCAGGAACTTGGGCTGATGATGTCAGCAACTTGGGCTGGGGATGAGGCAGGAACTTGGGCTGGCGATGAGGCAGGAACTTGGGCTGAGGATGTCAGGAACTTGGGCTTGGGATGAGGCAGGAACTTGGGCTGGGGATGAGGCAGGAACTTGGGCTGAGGATGAGGCAGGAACTTGGGCTGGGGATGAGGCAGGAACTTGGGCTGCGGATGAGGCAGGAAATTGGGCTGAGGATGAGGCAGGAACTTGGGCTGGGATGAGGCAGGAACTTGGGCTGAGGATGTCAGGAACTTGGGCTGAGGATGTCTGGAACTTGGGCTGAGGATGTCAGGAACTTGGGCTGGGGATGTCAGGAACTTGGGCTGGGGATGTCAGGAACTTGGGCTGAGGATGTCAGGAACTTTGGCTGAGGATGTCAGGAACTTGGGCTTGGGATGAGGCAGGAACTTGGGCTGAGGATGTCAGGAACTTGGGCTTGGGATGAGGCAGGAACTTGGGCTGAGGATGTCAGGAACTTGGGCTGGGGATGAGGCAGGAACTTGGGCTGAGGATGAGGCAGGAACTTGGGCTTGGGATGAGGCAGGAACCTGGGCTGGGGATGTCAGGAACTTGGGCTGAGGATGTCAGGAACTTGGGCTGAGTATGTCAGGAACTTGGGCTGAGGATGTCAGGAACTTGGGCTGGGGATGTCAGGAACTTGGGTTGAGGATGTCAGGAACTTGGGCTGGGGATGAGGCAGGAACTTGGGCTGGGGATGTCACGAACTTGGGCTGGGGATGAGGCAGGAATTTGGGCTGGGGATGTCAGGAACTTGGGCTGGGGATGAGGCAGGAACTTGGTTGGGGATGTCAGGAACTTGGGCATGGGATGAGGCAGGAACTTGGGCTGAGGATGTCAGGAACTTGGGCTGGGGATGAGGCAGGAACTTGGGCTGGGGATGAGGCAGGAACTTGGGCTTGGGATGAGGCAGGAACTTGGGCTGGGGATGAGGCAGGAACTTGGGCTGGGGATGTCAGGAAATTGGGCTTGGGATGAGGCAGGAACTTGGGCTGGGGATGAGGCAGGAACTTGGGCTGGGGATGTCAGGAACTTGGGCTTGGGATGAGGCAGGAACTTGGGCTGAGGATGTCAGGAACTTGGGCTGGCGATGAGGCAGGAACTTGGGCTGGGGATGTCAGGAACTTGGGCTTGGGATGAGGCAGGAACTTGGGCTGGGGATGTCAGGAACTTGGGCTTGGGATGAGGCAGGAACTTGGGCTGGGGATGAGGCAGGAACTTGGGCTGGGGATGTCAGCAATTTGGGCTTGGGATGAGGCAGGAACTTGGGCTGGGGATGAGGCAGGAACTTGGGCTGGGGATGTCAGCAATTTGGGCTGGGGATGAGGCAGGAACTTGGGCTGATGATGTCAGCAACTTGGGCTGGGGATGAGGCAGGAACTTGGGCTGGGGATGTCAGGAACTTGGGCTTGGGATGAGGCAGGAACTTGGGCTGGGGATGAGGCAGGAACTTGGGCTGTGGATGAGGCAGGAACTTGGGCTGCGGATGAGGCAGGAAATTGGGCTGAGGATGAGGCAGGAACTTGGGCTGGGATGAGGCAGGAACTTGTGCTGAGGATGTCAGGAACTTGGGCTGAGGATGTCTGGAACTTGGGCTGAGGATGTCAGGAACTTGGGCTGGGGATGTCAGGAACTTGGGCTGAGGATGTCAGGAACTTTGGCTGAGGATGTCAGGAACTTGGGCTTGGGATGAGGCAGGAACTTGGGCTGAGGATGTCAGGAACTTGGCCTGGGGATGAGGCAGGAACTTGGGCTGAGGATGAGGCAGGAACTTCGGCTTGGGATGAGGCAGGAACTTGGGCTGGGGATGTCAGGAACTTGGGCTGAGGATGTCAGGAACTTGGGCTGAGGATGTCAGGAACTTGGGCTGAGGATGTCAGGAACTTGGGCTGGGGATGTCAGGAACTTGGGTTGAGGATGTCAGGAACTTGGGCTGGGGATGAGGCAGGAACTTGGGCTGGGGATGTCACGAACTTGGGCTGGGGATGAGGCAGGAACTTGGGCTGGGGATGTCAGGAACTTGGGCTGGGGATGAGGCAGGAACTTGGGCTGGGGATGTCAGGAACTTGGGCATGGGATGAGGCAGGAACTTGGGCTGAGGATGTCAGGAACTTGGGCTGGGGATGAGGCAGGAACTTGGGCTGGGGATGAGGCAGGAACTTGGGCTTGGGATGAGGCAGGAACTTGGGCTGGGGATGTCAGGAATTTGGGCTTGGGATGAGGCAGGAACTTGGGCTGATGATGTCAGCAACTTGGGCTGGGGATGAGGCAGGAACTTGGGCTGGGGATGTCAGGAACTTGGGCTTGGGATGAGGCAGGAACTTGGGCTGGGGATGAGGCAGGAACTTGGGCTGAGGATGAGGCAGGAACTTGGGCTGGGGATGAGGCAGGAACTTGGGCTGCGGATGAGGCAGGAACTTGGGCTGAGGATGTCAGGAACTTGGGCTGAGGATGTCTGGAACTTGGGCTGAGGATGTCAGGAACTTGGGCTGAGGATGTCAGGAACTTGGGCTGGGGATGTCAGGAACTTGGGCTGAGGATGTCAGGAACTTTGGCTGAGGATGTCAGGAACTTGGGCTTGGGATGAGGCAGGAACTTGGGCTGAGGATGTCAGGAACTTGGGCTGAGGATGAGGCAGGAACTTGGGCTGGGGATGTCAGGAACTTGGGCTTGGGATGAGGCAGGAACTTGGGCTGAGGATGTCAGGAACTTGGGCTGGCGATGACGCAGGAACTTGGGCTGGGGATGTCAGGAACTTGGGCTTGGGATGAGGCAGGAACTTGGGCTGGGGATGTCAGGAACTTGGGCTTGGGATGAGGCAGGAACTTGGGCTGGGGATGAGGCAGGAACTTGGGCTGGGGATGTCAGGAATTTGGGCTTGGGATGAGGCAGGAACTTGGGCTGAGGATGAGGCAGGAACTTGGGCTGGGGATGAGGCAGGAACTTGGGCTGCGGATGAGGCAGGAAATTGGGCTGAGGATGAGTCAGGAACTTGGGCTGAGTATGTCTGGAACTTGGGCTGAGGATGTCAGGAACATGGGCTGGGGATGTCAGGAATTTGGGCTGGGGATGTCAGGAACTTGGGCTGAGGATGTCAGGAACTTTGGCTGAGGATGTCAGGAACTTGGGCTTGGGATGAGGCAGGAACTTGGGCTGAGGATGTCAGGAACTTGGGCTGGGGATGAGGCAGGAACTTGGGCTGAGGATATCAGGAACTTGGGCTGGGGATGTCAGGAACTTGAGCTGAGGATGTCAGGAAATTGGGCTGGGGATGTCAGGAACTTGGGCTGGGGATGTCAGGAACTTGGGCTGGGGATGTCAGGAACTTGGGCTGGGGATGAGGCAGGAACTTGGGCTGAGGATGTCAGGAACTTGGGCTGAGGATGTCAGGAACTTGGGCTGGGGATGAGGCAGGAACTTGGGCTGGGGATGTCAGGAACTTGGGCTTGGGATGATGCAGGAACTTGGGCTGGGGATGAGGCAGGAACTTGGGCTGGGGATGTCAGGAACTTGGGCTTGGGATGAGGCAGGAACTTGGGCTGAGGATGTCAGGAACTTGGGCTGGCGATGAGGCAGGAACTTGGGCTGGGGATGTCAGGAACTTGGGCTTGGGATGAGGCAGGAACTTGGGCTGGGGATGTCAGGAACTTGGGCTTGGGATGAGGCAGGAACTTGGGCTGGGGATGAGGCAGGAACTTGGGCTGGGGATGTCAGGAACTTGGGCTTGGGATGAGGCAGGAACTTGGGCTGATGATGTCAGCAACTTGGGCTGGGGATGAGGCAGGAACTTGGGCTGGGGATGTCAGGAACTTGGGCTTGGGATGAGGCAGGAACTTGGGCTGGGGATGTCAGGAACTTGGGCTTGGGATGAGGCAGGAACTTGGGCTGGGGATGAGGCAGGAACTTGGGCTGGGGATGTCAGGAATTTGGGCTTGGGATGAGGCAGGAACTTGGGCTGATGATGTCAGCAACTTGGGCTGGGGATGAGGCAGGAACTTGGGCTGGGGATGTCAGGAACTTGGGCTTGGGATGAGGCAGGAACTTGGGCTGGGGATGAGGCAGGAACTTGGGCTGAGGATGAGGCAGGAACTTGGGCTGGGGATGAGGCAGGAACTTGGGCTGCGGATGAGGCAGGAAATTGGGCTGAGGATGAGGCAGGAACTTGGGCTGGGATGAGGCAGGAACTTGGGCTGAGAATGTCAGGAACTTGGGCTGGGGATGAGGCAGGAACTTGGGCTGAGGATGAGGCAGGAACTTGGGCTTGGGATGAGGCAGGAACTTGGGCTGGGGATGTCACGAACTTGGGTTGAGGATGTCAGGAACTTGGGCTGGGGATGAGGCAGGAACTTGGGCTGGGGATGTCACGAACTTGGGCTGGGGATGAGGCAGGAACTTGGGCTGGGGATGTCAGGAACTTGGGCTGGGGATGAGGCAGGAACTTGGGCTGGGGATGTCAGGAACTTGGGCATGGGATGAGGCAGGAACTTGGGCTGAGGATGTCAGGAACTTGGGCTGGGGATGAGGCAGGAACTTGGGCTGGGGATGAGGCAGGAACTTGGGCTTGGGATGAGGCAGGAACTTGGGCTGGGGATGAGGCAGGAACTTGGGCTGGGGATGTCAGGAAATTGGGCTTGGGATGAGGCAGGAACTTGGGCTGGGGATGAGGCAGGAACTTGGGCTGGGGATGTCAGGAACTTGGGCTTGGGATGAGGCAGGAACTTGGGCTGAGGATGTCAGGAACTTGGGCTGGCAATGAGGCAGGAACTTGGGCTGGGGATGTCAGGAACTTGGGCTTGGAATGAGGCAGGAACTTGGGCTGGGGATGTCAGGAACTTGGGCTTGGGATGAGGCAGGAACTTGGGCTGGGGATGAGGCAGGAACTTGGGCTGGGGATGTCAGGAATTTGGGCTTGGGATGAGGCAGGAACTTGGGCTGATGATGTCAGCAACTTGGGCTGGGGATGAGGCAGGAACTTGGGCTGGCGATGAGGCAGGAACTTGGGCTGAGGATGTCAGGAACTTGGGCTTGGGATGAGGCAGGAACTTGGGCTGGGGATGAGGCAGGAACTTGGGCTGAGGATGAGGCAGGAACTTGGGCTGGGGATGAGGCAGGAACTTGGGCTGCGGATGAGGCAGGAAATTGGGCTGAGGATGAGGCAGGAACTTGGGCTGGGATGAGGCAGGAACTTGGGCTGAGGATGTCAGGAACTTGGGCTGAGGATGTCTGGAACTTGGGCTGAGGATGTCAGGAACTTGGGCTGGGGATGTCAGGAACTTGGGCTGGGGATGTCAGGAACTTGGGCTGAGGATGTCAGGAACTTTGGCTGAGGATGTCAGGAACTTGGGCTTGGGATGAGGCAGGAACTTGGGCTGAGGATGTCAGGAACTTGGGCTTGGGATGAGGCAGGAACTTGGGCTGAGGATGTCAGGAACTTGGGCTGGGGATGAGGCAGGAACTTGGGCTGAGGATGAGGCAGGAACTTGGGCTTGGGATGAGGCAGGAACCTGGGCTGGGGATGTCAGGAACTTGGGCTGAGGATGTCAGGAACTTGGGCTGAGTATGTCAGGAACTTGGGCTGAGGATGTCAGGAACTTGGGCTGGGGATGAGGCAGGAACTTGGGCTGGGGATGTCACGAACTTGGGCTGGGGATGAGGCAGGAATTTGGGCTGGGGATGTCAGGAACTTGGGCTGGGGATGAGGCAGGAACTTGGTTGGGGATGTCAGGAACTTGGGCATGGGATGAGGCAGGAACTTGGGCTGAGGATGTCAGGAACTTGGGCTGGGGATGAGGCAGGAACTTGGGCTGGGGATGAGGCAGGAACTTGGGCTTGGGATGAGGCAGGAACTTGGGCTGGGGATGAGGCAGGAACTTGGGCTGGGGATGTCAGGAAATTGGGCTTGGGATGAGGCAGGAACTTGGGCTGGGGATGAGGCAGGAACTTGGGCTGGGGATGTCAGGAACTTGGGCTTGGGATGAGGCAGGAACTTGGGCTGAGGATGTCAGGAACTTGGGCTGGCGATGAGGCAGGAACTTGGGCTGGGGATGTCAGGAACTTGGGCTTGGGATGAGGCAGGAACTTGGGCTGGGGATGTCAGGAACTTGGGCTTGGGATGAGGCAGGAACTTGGGCTGGGGATGAGGCAGGAACTTGGGCTGGGGATGTCAGCAATTTGGGCTTGGGATGAGGCAGGAACTTGGGCTGATGATGTCAGCAACTTGGGCTGGGGTTGAGGCAGGAACTTGGGCTGGGGATGTCAGGAACTTGGGCTTGGGATGAGGCAGGAACTTGGGCTGGGGATGAGGCAGGAACTTGGGCTGTGGATGAGGCAGGAACTTGGGCTGCGGATGAGGCAGGAAATTGGGCTGAGGATGAGGCAGGAACTTGGGCTGGGATGAGGCAGGAACTTGTGCTGAGGATGTCAGGAACTTGGGCTGAGGATGTCTGGAACTTGGGCTGAGGATGTCAGGAACTTGGGCTGGGGATGTCAGGAACTTGGGCTGAGGATGTCAGGAACTTTGGCTGAGGATGTCAGGAACTTGGGCTTGGGATGAGGCAGGAACTTGGGCTGAGGATGTCAGGAACTTGGGCTGGGGATGAGGCAGGAACTTGGGCTGAGGATGAGGCAGGAACTTCGGCTTGGGATGAGGCAGGAACTTGGGCTGGGGATGTCAGGAACTTGGGCTGAGGATGTCAGGAACTTGGGCTGAGGATGTCAGGAACTTGGGCTGAGGATGTCAGGAACTTGGGCTGGGGATGTCAGGAACTTGGGTTGAGGATGTCAGGAACTTGGGCTGGGGATGAGGCAGGAACTTGGGCTGGGGATGTCACGAACTTGGGCTGGGGATGAGGCAGGAACTTGGGCTGGGGATGTCAGGAACTTGGGCTGGGGATGAGGCAGGAACTTGGGCTGGGGATGTCAGGAACTTGGGCATGGGATGAGGCAGGAACTTGGGCTGAGGATGTCAGGAACTTGGGCTGGGGATGAGGCAGGAACTTGGGCTGGGGATGAGGCAGGAACTTGGGCTTGGGATGAGGCAGGAACTTGGGCTGGGGATGTCAGGAATTTGGGCTTGGGATGAGGCAGAAACTTGGGCTGATGATGTCAGCAACTTGGGCTGGGGATGAGGCAGGAACTTGGGCTGGGGATGTCAGGAACTTGGGCTTGGGATGAGGCAGGAACTTGGGCTGGGGATGAGGCAGGAACTTGGGCTGAGGATGAGGCAGGAACTTGGGCTGGGGATGAGGCAGGAACTTGGGCTGCGGATGAGGCAGGAACTTGGGCTGAGGATGTCAGGAACTTGGGCTGAGGATGTCTGGAACTTGGGCTGAGGATGTCAGGAACTTGGGCTGAGGATGTCAGGAACTTGGGCTGGGGATGTCAGGAACTTGGGCTGAGGATGTCAGGAACTTTGGCTGAGGATGTCAGGAACTTGGGCTTGGGATGAGGCAGGAACTTGGGCTTGGGATGAGGCAGGAACTTGGGCTGGGGATGAGGCAGGAACTTGGGCTGGGGATGTCAGGAACTTGGGCTTGGGATGAGGCAGGAACTTGGGCTGAGGATGTCAGGAACTTGGGCTGGCGATGACGCAGGAACTTGGGCTGGGGATGTCAGGAACTTGGGCTTGGGATGAGGCAGGAACTTGGGCTGGGGATGTCAGGAACTTGGGCTTGGGATGAGGCAGGAACTTGGGCTGGGGATGAGGCAGGAACTTGGGCTGGGGATGTCAGGAATTTGGGCTTGGGATGAGGCAGGAACTTGGGCTGAGGATGAGGCAGGAACTTGGGCTGGGGATGAGGCAGGAACTTGGGCTGCGGATGAGGCAGGAAATTGGGCTGAGGATGAGTCAGGAACTTGGGCTGAGTATGTCTGGAACTTGGGCTGAGGATGTCAGGAACATGGGCTGGGGATGTCAGGAATTTGGGCTGGGGATGTCAGGAACTTGGGCTGAGGATGTCAGGAACTTTGGCTGAGGATGTCAGGAACTTGGGCTTGGGATGAGGCAGGAACTTGGGCTGAGGATGTCAGGAACTTGGGCTGGGGATGAGGCAGGAACTTGGGCTGAGGATGTCAGGAACTTGGGCTGGGGATGTCAGGAACTTGAGCTGAGGATGTCAGGAAATTGGGCTGGGGATGTCAGGAACTTGGGCTGGGGATGTCAGGAACTTGGGCTGGGGATGTCAGGAACTTGGGCTGGGGATGAGGCAGGAACTTGGGCTGGGGATGTCAGGAGCTTGGGCTGGGGATGTCAGGAACTTGGGGTGGGGATGTCAGGAACTTGGGCTGGGGATGAGGCAGGAACATGGGCTGGGGATGAGGCAGGAACTTGGGCTGGGGATGTCAGGAACTTGGGCTTGGGATGAGGCAGGAACTTGGGCTGAGGATGTCAGGAACTTGGGCTGGGGATGAGGCAGGAACTTGGGCTGGGGATGTCCGGAACTTGGGCTTGGGATGAGATAGGAACTTGGGCTGGGGATGTCAGGAAGCTGGGCTGAGGCTGAGGCAGGAACTTGGGCTGAAGATGAGGCAGGTATTTGGGCTGGGGATGAGGCAGGAACTTTGGCTGAGGATGAGGCAGGAACTTGGGCTTGGGATGAGGCAGGAACTTGGGCTGGGAATGAGGCAGGAACTTGGGCTGGTGATGTCAGGAACTTGGGCTGGGGATGTCAGGAACTTGGGCTGAGGATGAGGCAGGAACTTGGGCTGAGGATGAGGCAGGAACTTGGGCTGGGGAGGAGGCAGGAACTTGGGCTGAGATGAGGCAGGAACTTCGGCTTGGGATGAGGCAGGAGCTTGGGCTGGGGATGAGGCAGGAACTTGGGCTGGGGATGAGGCAGGAACTTTGGATTGGGATGAGGCAGGAACTTGGGCTGGGGATGTCAGGAACTTGGGCTTGGGTTGAGGCAGGAACTTGGGCTGGGGATGTCAGGAACTTGGGCTGGGGATGAGGCAGGAACTTGGGCTGGGGATGAGGCAGGAACTTGGGCTGAGGATGAGGCAGGAACTTGGGGTTGGGATGAGGCAGGAACTTGGGCTGGGGATGAGGCAGGAACTTGGGCTGGGGATGTCAGGAACTTGGGCTGGGGATGTCAGGAACTTGGGCTGAGGATGAGGCAGGAACTTGGGCTGAGGATGAGGCAGGAACTTGGGCTGGGGAGGAGGCAGGAGCTTGGGCTGAGGATGAGGCAGGAACTTCGGCTTGGGATGAGGCAGGAACTTGGGCTGGGGATGAGGCAGGAACTTGTGCTGGGGATGAGGCAGGAACTTGGGATTGGGATGAGGCAGGAACTTGGGCTGGGGATGAGGCAGGAACTTGGGCTGGGGATGTCAGGAACTTGGGCTTGGGTTGAGGCAGGAACTTGGGCTGGGGATGTCAGGAACTTGGGCTTGGGATGAGGCAGGAACTTGGGCTGGGTATGTCAGGAACTTGGGCTTGGGATGAGGCAGGAACTTGAGCAGGGGATGTGGCAGGAACTTGGGCTGAGGATGTCAGGAACTTGGGCTGGGGATGAGGCAGGAACTTGGGCTGAGGAGGTCAGGAACTTGGGCTTGGGATGAGGCAGGAACTTGGGCTGAGGATGTCAGGAACTTGGGCTGGGGATGAGGCAGGAACTTGGGCTGTGGATGTCAGGAACTTGGGCTGAGGATGTCAGGAACTTCGGCTTGGGATGAGGCAGGAACTTGGGCTGAGGATGTCAGGAACTTGGGCTTGGGATGAGGCAGTAACTTGGGCTGAGGATGTCAGGAACTTGGGCTGGGGATGAGGCAGGAAATTGGGCTGAGGATGTCAGGAACTTGGGCTTGGGATGAGGCAGGAACTTGGGCTGAGGATGTCAGGAACTTGGGCTGGGGATGAGGCAGGAACTTGGGCTGGGGATGAGGCAGGATCTTGGGCTGTGGATGTCAGGAACTTGGGCTGAGGATGTCAGGAACTTGGGCTGAGGATGTCAGGAACTTGGGCTGGGGATGAGGCAGGAACTTGGGCTGGGGATGTCAGGAACTTGGGCTTGGGATGAGGCAGGAACTTGGGCTGGGGATGTCAGGAACTTGGGCTTGGGATGAGGCAGGAACTTGGGCTGGGGATGAGGCAGGAACTTGGGCTGAGGATGAGGCAGGAACTTGGGCTGGGGATGAGGCAGGAATTTGGGCTGGGGATGAGGCAGGAAATTGGGCTGAGGATGAGGCAGGAACTTGGGCTGGGGATGTCAGGAATTTGGGTTTGGGATGAGGCAGGAACTTGGGCTCAGGATGTCAGGAGCTTGGGCTGGGGATGTCAGGAACTTGGGCTGAGGATGTCAGGAACTTGGGCTGAGGATGTCAGGAGCTTGGGCTGGGGATGTCAGGAAGTGGGCTGGGGATGAGGCAGGAACTTGGGCTGAGGATGTCAGGTATTTGGGCTTGGGATGAGGCAGGAACTTGGGCTGAGGATGTCTGGAACTTGGGATTGGGATGAGGCAGGAACTTGGGCTGAGGATGTCAGGAACTTTGGCTGAGGATGTCAGGAACTTGGGCTTGGGATGAGGCAGGAACTTTGGCTGAGGATGTCAGGAACTTGGGCTTGGGATGAGGCAGTAACTTGAGCTGAGGATGTCAGGAACTTGGGCTGGGGATGAGGCAGGAACTTGGGCTGAGGATGTCAGGAACATGGGCTGGGGATGTCAGGAACTTGGGCTGGGGATGTCAGGAACTTGGGCTGGGGATGTCAGGAACTTGGGCTGGGGATGTCAGGAACTTGTGCTGGGGATGAGGCAGGAACTTGGGCTGGGGATGTCAGGAACCTGGGCTTGGGATGAGGCAGGAACTTGGGTTGGGGATGTCAGGAACTTGGGCTTGGGATGAGGCAGGAACTTGGGCAGGGGATGTCAGGAACCTGTGCTGAGGCTGAGGCAGGAACTTGCGCTGAAGATGAGGCAGGTATTTGGGCTGGGGATGAGGCAGGAACTTGGGCTGAGGATGTCAGGAACTTGGGCTTGGGATGAGGCAGGAACTTGGGCTGAGGATGTCTGGAACTTGGGCTTGGGATGAGGCAGGAACTTGGGCTGAGGATGTCAGGAACTTTGGCTGAGGATGTCAGGAACTTGGGCTTGGGATGAGGCAGGAACTTGGGCTGAGGATGTCAGGAACTTGGGCTTGGGATGAGGCAGTAACTTGAGCTGAGGATGTCAGGAACTTGGGCTGGGGATGTGGCAGGAACTTGGGCTGAGGATGTCAGGAACATGGGCTGGGGATGTCAGGAACTTGGGCTGGGGATGTCAGGAACTTGGGCTGGGGATGTCAGGAACTTGGGCTGGGGATGTCAGGAACTTGTGCTGGGGATGAGGCAGGAACTTGGGCTGGGGATGTCAGGAACCTGGGCTTGGGATGAGGCAGGAACTTGGGTTGGGGATGTCAGGAACTTGGGCTTGGGATGAGGCAGGAACTTGGGCAGGGGATGTCAGGAACCTGTGCTGAGGCTGAGGCAGGAACTTGCGCTGAAGATGAGGCAGGAACTTGGGCTTGGGATGAGGCAGGAACTTGGGCTGGGGATGAGGCAGGAACTTGGGCTGGGGATGTCAGGAACTTGGGCTGGGGATGTCAGGAACTTGGGCTGAGGATGAGGCAGGAACTTGGGCTGAGGATGAGGCAGGAACTTGGGCTGGGGAGGAGGCAGGAGCTTGGGCTGAGGATGAGGCAGGAACTTCGGCTTGGGATGAGGCAGGAACTTGGGCTGGGGATGAGGCAGGAACTTGTGCTGGGGATGAGGCAGGAACTTGGGATTGGGTTGAGGCAGGAACTTGGGCTGGGGATGTCAGGAACTTGGGCTTGGGATGAGGCAGGAACTTGGGCTGGGTATGTCAGGAACTTGGGCTTGGGATGAGGCAGGAACTTGAGCAGGGGATGAGGCAGGAACTTGGGCTGAGGATGTCAGGAACTTGGGCTAGGGATGAGGCAGGAACTTGGGCTGGGGATGCGGCAGGAACTTGGGCTGAGGATGTCAGGAACTTGGGCTTGGGATGAGGCAGGAACTTGGGCTGAGGATGTCAGGAACTTGGGCTGGGGATGAGGCAGGAACTTGGGCTGGGGATGCGGCAGGAACTTGGGCTGTGGATGTCAGGAACTTGGGCTGAGGATGTCAGGAACTTGGGCTGAGGATGTCAGGAACTTGGGCTGGGGATGAGGCAGGAACTTGGGCTGGGGATGTCAGGAACTTGGGCTGGGGATGAGGCAGGAACTTGGGCTGGGGATGTCACGAACTTGGGTTGAGGATGTCAGGAACTTGGGCTGGGGATGAGGCAGGAACTTGGGCTGGGGATGTCACGAACTTGGGCTGGGGATGAGGCAGGAACTTGGGCTGGGGATGTCAGGAACTTGGGCTGGGGATGAGGCAGGAACTTGGGCTGGGGATGTCAGGAACTTGGGCATGGGATGAGGCAGGAACTTGGGCTGAGGATGTCAGGAACTTGGGCTGGGGATGAGGCAGGAACTTGGGCTGGGGATGAGGCAGGAACTTGGGCTTGGGATGAGGCAGGAACTTGGGCTGGGGATGAGGCAGGAACTTGGGCTGGGGATGTCAGGAAATTGGGCTTGGGATGAGGCAGGAACTTGGGCTGGGGATGAGGCAGGAACTTGGGCTGGGGATGTCAGGAACTTGGGCTTGGGATGAGGCAGGAACTTGGGCTGAGGATGTCAGGAAATTGGGCTGGCAATGAGGCAGGAACTTGGGCTGGGGATGTCAGGAACTTGGGCTTGGAATGAGGCAGGAACTTGGGCTGGGGATGTCAGGAACTTGGGCTTGGGATGAGGCAGGAACTTGGGCTGGGGATGAGGCAGGAACTTGGGCTGGGGATGTCAGGAATTTGGGCTTGGGATGAGGCAGGAACTTGGGCTGATGATGTCAGCAACTTGGGCTGGGGATGAGGCAGGAACTTGGGCTGGCGATGAGGCAGGAACTTGGGCTGAGGATGTCAGGAACTTGGGCTTGGGATGAGGCAGGAACTTGGGCTGGGGATGAGGCAGGAACTTGGGCTGAGGATGAGGCAGGAACTTGGGCTGGGGATGAGGCAGGAACTTGGGCTGCGGATGAGGCAGGAAATTGGGCTGAGGATGAGGCAGGAACTTGGGCTGGGATGAGGCAGGAACTTGGGCTGAGGATGTCAGGAACTTGGGCTGAGGATGTCTGGAACTTGGGCTGAGGATGTCAGGAACTTGGGCTGGGGATGTCAGGAACTTGGGCTGGGGATGTCAGGAACTTGGGCTGAGGATGTCAGGAACTTTGGCTGAGGATGTCAGGAACTTGGGCTTGGGATGAGGCAGGAACTTGGGCTGAGGATGTCAGGAACTTGGGCTTGGGATGAGGCAGGAACTTGGGCTGAGGATGTCAGGAACTTGGGCTGGGGATGAGGCAGGAACTTGGGCTGAGGATGAGGCAGGAACTTGGGCTTGGGATGAGGCAGGAACCTGGGCTGGGGATGTCAGGAACTTGGGCTGAGGATGTCAGGAACTTGGGCTGAGTATGTCAGGAACTTGGGCTGAGGATGTCAGGAACTTGGGCTGGGGATGTCAGGAACTTGGGTTGAGGATGTCAGGAACTTGGGCTGGGGATGAGGCAGGAACTTGGGCTGGGGATGTCACGAACTTGGGCTGGGGATGAGGCAGGAATTTGGGCTGGGGATGTCAGGAACTTGGGCTGGGGATGAGGCAGGAACTTGGTTGGGGATGTCAGGAACTTGGGCATGGGATGAGGCAGGAACTTGGGCTGAGGATGTCAGGAACTTGGGCTGGGGATGAGGCAGGAACTTGGGCTGGGGATGAGGCAGGAACTTGGGCTTGGGATGAGGCAGGAACTTGGGCTGGGGATGAGGCAGGAACTTGGGCTGGGGATGTCAGGAAATTGGGCTTGGGATGAGGCAGGAACTTGGGCTGGGGATGAGGCAGGAACTTGGGCTGGGGATGTCAGGAACTTGGGCTTGGGATGAGGCAGGAACTTGGGCTGAGGATGTCAGGAACTTGGGCTGGCGATGAGGCAGGAACTTGGGCTGGGGATGTCAGGAACTTGGGCTTGGGATGAGGCAGGAACTTGGGCTGGGGATGTCAGGAACTTGGGCTTGGGATGAGGCAGGAACTTGGGCTGGGGATGAGGCAGGAACTTGGGCTGGGGATGTCAGCAATTTGGGCTTGGGATGAGGCAGGAACTTGGGCTGATGATGTCAGCAACTTGGGCTGGGGATGAGGCAGGAACTTGGGCTGGGGATGTCAGGAACTTGGGCTTGGGATGAGGCAGGAACTTGGGCTGGGGATGAGGCAGGAACTTGGGCTGTGGATGAGGCAGGAACTTGGGCTGCGGATGAGGCAGGAAATTGGGCTGAGGATGAGGCAGGAACTTGGGCTGGGATGAGGCAGGAACTTGTGCTGAGGATGTCAGGAACTTGGGCTGAGGATGTCTGGAACTTGGGCTGAGGATGTCAGGAACTTGGGCTGGGGATGTCAGGAACTTGGGCTGAGGATGTCAGGAACTTTGGCTGAGGATGTCAGGAACTTGGGCTTGGGATGAGGCAGGAACTTGGGCTGAGGATGTCAGGAACTTGGGCTGGGGATGAGGCAGGAACTTGGGCTGAGGATGAGGCAGGAACTTCGGCTTGGGATGAGGCAGGAACTTGGGCTGGGGATGTCAGGAACTTGGGCTGAGGATGTCAGGAACTTGGGCTGAGGATGTCAGGAACTTGGGCTGAGGATGTCAGGAACTTGGGCTGGGGATGTCAGGAACTTGGGTTGAGGATGTCAGGAACTTGGGCTGGGGATGAGGCAGGAACTTGGGCTGGGGATGTCACGAACTTGGGCTGGGGATGAGGCAGGAACTTGGGCTGGGGATGTCAGGAACTTGGGCTGGGGATGAGGCAGGAACTTGGGCTGGGGATGTCAGGAACTTGGGCATGGGATGAGGCAGGAACTTGGGCTGAGGATGTCAGGAACTTGGGCTGGGGATGAGGCAGGAACTTGGGCTGGGGATGAGGCAGGAACTTGGGCTTGGGATGAGGCAGGAACTTGGGCTGGGGATGTCAGGAATTTGGGCTTGGGATGAGGCAGGAACTTGGGCTGATGATGTCAGCAACTTGGGCTGGGGATGAGGCAGGAACTTGGGCTGGGGATGTCAGGAACTTGGGCTTGGGATGAGGCAGGAACTTGGGCTGGGGATGAGGCAGGAACTTGGGCTGAGGATGAGGCAGGAACTTGGGCTGGGGATGAGGCAGGAACTTGGGCTGCGGATGAGGCAGGAACTTGGGCTGAGGATGTCAGGAACTTGGGCTGAGGATGTCCGGAACTTGGGCTGAGGATGTCAGGAACTTGGGCTGAGGATGTCAGGAACTTGGGCTGGGGATGTCAGGAACTTGGGCTGAGGATGTCAGGAACTTTGGCTGAGGATGTCAGGAACTTGGGCTTGGGATGAGGCAGGAACTTGGGCTTGGGATGAGGCAGGAACTTGGGCTGGGGATGAGGCAGGAACTTGGGCTGGGGATGTCAGGAACTTGGGCTTGGGATGAGGCAGGAACTTGGGCTGAGGATGTCAGGAACTTGGGCTGGCGATGACGCAGGAACTTGGGCTGGGGATGTCAGGAACTTGGGCTTGGGATGAGGCAGGAACTTGGGCTGGGGATGTCAGGAACTTGGGCTTGGGATGAGGCAGGAACTTGGGCTGGGGATGAGGCAGGAACTTGGGCTGGGGATGTCAGGAATTTGGGCTTGGGATGAGGCAGGAACTTGGGCTGAGGATGAGGCAGGAACTTGGGCTGGGGATGAGGCAGGAACTTGGGCTGCGGATGAGGCAGGAAATTGGGCTGAGGATGAGTCAGGAACTTGGGCTGAGTATGTCTGTAACTTGGGCTGAGGATGTCAGGAACATGGGCTGGGGATGTCAGGAATTTGGGCTGGGGATGTCAGGAACTTGGGCTGAGGATGTCAGGAACTTTGGCTGAGGATGTCAGGAACTTGGGCTTGGGATGAGGCAGGAACTTGGGCTGAGGATGTCAGGAACTTGGGCTGGGGATGAGGCAGGAACTTGGGCTGAGGATGTCAGGAACTTGGGCTGGGGATGAGGCAGGAACTTGGGCTGGGGATGTCAGGAGCTTGGGCTGGGGATGTCAGGAACTTGGGGTGGGGATGTCAGGAACTTGGGCTGGGGATGAGGCAGGAACATGGGCTGGGGATGAGGCAGGAACTTGGGCTGGGGATGTCAGGAACTTGGGCTTGGGATGAGGCAGGAACTTGGGCTGAGGATGTCAGGAACTTGGGCTGGGGATGAGGCAGGAACTTGGGCTGGGGATGTCCGGAACTTGGGCTTGGGATGAGATAGGAACTTGGGCTGGGGATGTCAGGAAGCTGGGCTGAGGCTGAGGCAGGAACTTGGGCTGAAGATGAGGCAGGTATTTGGGCTGGGGATGAGGCAGGAACTTTGGCTGAGGATGAGGCAGGAACTTGGGCTTGGGATGAGGCAGGAACTTGGGCTGGGAATGAGGCAGGAACTTGGGCTGGTGATGTCAGGAACTTGGGCTGGGGATGTCAGGAACTTGGGCTGAGGATGAGGCAGGAACTTGGGCTGAGGATGAGGCAGGAACTTGGGCTGGGGAGGAGGCAGGAACTTGGGCTGAGATGAGGCAGGAACTTCGGCTTGGGATGAGGCAGGAGCTTGGGCTGGGGATGAGGCAGGAACTTGGGCTGGGGATGAGGCAGGAACTTTGGATTGGGATGAGGCAGGAACTTGGGCTGGGGATGTCAGGAACTTGGGCTTGGGTTGAGGCAGGAACTTGGGCTGGGGATGTCAGGAACTTGGGCTGGGGATGAGGCAGGAACTTGGGCTGGGGATGAGGCAGGAACTTGGGCTGAGGATGAGGCAGGAACTTGGGCTTGGGATGAGGCAGGAACTTGGGCTGGGGATGAGGCAGGAACTTGGGCTGGGGATGTCAGGAACTTGGGCTGGGGATGTCAGGAACTTGGGCTGAGGATGAGGCAGGAACTTGGGCTGAGGATGAGGCAGGAACTTGGGCTGGGGAGGAGGCAGGAGCTTGGGCTGAGGATGAGGCAGGAACTTCGGCTTGGGATGAGGCAGGAACTTGGGCTGGGGATGAGGCAGGAACTTGTGCTGGGGATGAGGCAGGAACTTGGGATTGGGATGAGGCAGGAACTTGGGCTGGGGATGAGGCAGGAACTTGGGCTGGGGATGTCAGGAACTTGGGCTTGGGTTGAGGCAGGAACTTGGGCTGGGGATGTCAGGAACTTGGGCTTGGGATGAGGCAGGAACTTGGGCTGGGTATGTCAGGAACTTGGGCTTGGGATGAGGCAGGAACTTGAGCAGGGGATGTGGCAGGAACTTGGGCTGAGGATGTCAGGAACTTGGGCTGGGGATGAGGCAGGAACTTGGGCTGAGGAGGTCAGGAACTTGGGCTTGGGATGAGGCAGGAACTTGGGCTGAGGATGTCAGGAACTTGGGCTGGGGATGAGGCAGGAACTTGGGCTGTGGATGTCAGGAACTTGGGCTGAGGATGTCAGGAACTTCGGCTTGGGATGAGGCAGGAACTTGGGCTGAGGATGTCAGGAACTTGGGCTTGGGATGAGGCAGTAACTTGGGCTGAGGATGTCAGGAACTTGGGCTGGGGATGAGGCAGGAAATTGGGCTGAGGATGTCAGGAACTTGGGCTTGGGATGAGGCAGGAACTTGGGCTGAGGATGTCAGGAACTTGGGCTGGGGATGAGGCAGGAACTTGGGCTGGGGATGAGGCAGGATCTTGGGCTGTGGATGTCAGGAACTTGGGCTGAGGATGTCAGGAACTTGGGCTGAGGATGTCAGGAACTTGGGCTGGGGATGAGGCAGGAACTTGGGCTGGGGATGTCAGGAACTTGGGCTTGGGATGAGGCAGGAACTTGGGCTGGGGATGTCAGGAACTTGGGCTTGGGATGAGGCAGGAACTTGGGCTGGGGATGAGGCAGGAACTTGGGCTGAGGATGAGGCAGGAACTTGGGCTGGGGATGAGGCAGGAATTTGGGCTGGGGATGAGGCAGGAAATTGGGCTGAGGATGAGGCAGGAACTTGGGCTGGGGATGTCAGGAATTTGGGTTTGGGATGAGGCAGGAACTTGGGCTCAGGATGTCAGGAGCTTGGGCTGGGGATGTCAGGAACTTGGGCTGAGGATGTCAGGAACTTGGGCTGAGGATGTCAGGAGCTTGGGCTGGGGATGTCAGGAAGTGGGCTGGGGATGAGGCAGGAACTTGGGCTGAGGATGTCAGGTATTTGGGCTTGGGATGAGGCAGGAACTTGGGCTGAGGATGTCTGGAACTTGGGATTGGGATGAGGCAGGAACTTGGGCTGAGGATGTCAGGAACTTTGGCTGAGGATGTCAGGAACTTGGGCTTGGGATGAGGCAGGAACTTTGGCTGAGGATGTCAGGAACTTGGGCTTGGGATGAGGCAGTAACTTGAGCTGAGGATGTCAGGAACTTGGGCTGGGGATGAGGCAGGAACTTGGGCTGAGGATGTCAGGAACATGGGCTGGGGATGTCAGGAACTTGGGCTGGGGATGTCAGGAACTTGGGCTGGGGATGTCAGGAACTTGGGCTGGGGATGTCAGGAACTTGTGCTGGGGATGAGGCAGGAACTTGGGCTGGGGATGTCAGGAACCTGGGCTTGGGATGAGGCAGGAACTTGGGTTGGGGATGTCAGGAACTTGGGCTTGGGATGAGGCAGGAACTTGGGCAGGGGATGTCAGGAACCTGTGCTGAGGCTGAGGCAGGAACTTGCGCTGAAGATGAGGCAGGTATTTGGGCTGGGGATGAGGCAGGAACTTGGGCTGAGGATGTCAGGAACTTGGGCTTGGGATGAGGCAGGAACTTGGGCTGAGGATGTCTGGAACTTGGGCTTGGGATGAGGCAGGAACTTGGGCTGAGGATGTCAGGAACTTTGGCTGAGGATGTCAGGAACTTGGGCTTGGGATGAGGCAGGAACTTGGGCTGAGGATGTCAGGAACTTGGGCTTGGGATGAGGCAGTAACTTGAGCTGAGGATGTCAGGAACTTGGGCTGGGGATGTGGCAGGAACTTGGGCTGAGGATGTCAGGAACATGGGCTGGGGATGTCAGGAACTTGGGCTGGGGATGTCAGGAACTTGGGCTGGGGATGTCAGGAACTTGGGCTGGGGATGTCAGGAACTTGTGCTGGGGATGAGGCAGGAACTTGGGCTGGGGATGTCAGGAACCTGGGCTTGGGATGAGGCAGGAACTTGGGTTGGGGATGTCAGGAACTTGGGCTTGGGATGAGGCAGGAACTTGGGCAGGGGATGTCAGGAACCTGTGCTGAGGCTGAGGCAGGAACTTGCGCTGAAGATGAGGCAGGAACTTGGGCTTGGGATGAGGCAGGAACTTGGGCTGGGGATGAGGCAGGAACTTGGGCTGGGGATGTCAGGAACTTGGGCTGGGGATGTCAGGAACTTGGGCTGAGGATGAGGCAGGAACTTGGGCTGAGGATGAGGCAGGAACTTGGGCTGGGGAGGAGGCAGGAGCTTGGGCTGAGGATGAGGCAGGAACTTCGGCTTGGGATGAGGCAGGAACTTGGGCTGGGGATGAGGCAGGAACTTGTGCTGGGGATGAGGCAGGAACTTGGGATTGGGTTGAGGCAGGAACTTGGGCTGGGGATGTCAGGAACTTGGGCTTGGGATGAGGCAGGAACTTGGGCTGGGTATGTCAGGAACTTGGGCTTGGGATGAGGCAGGAACTTGAGCAGGGGATGAGGCAGGAACTTGGGCTGAGGATGTCAGGAACTTGGGCTAGGGATGAGGCAGGAACTTGGGCTGGGGATGAGGCAGGAACTTGGGCTGGGGATGTCAGGAACTTGGGCATGGGATGAGGCAGGAACTTGGGCTGAGGATGTCAGGAACTTGGGCTGGGGATGAGGCAGGAACTTGGGCTGAGGATGTCAGGAACTTGGGCTGGGGATGAGGCAGGAACTTGGGCTGAGGATGTCAGGAACTTGGGCTGAGGATGAGGCAGGAACTTGGGCTGAGGATGAGGCAGGAACTTGGGCTGGGATGAGGCAGGAACTTGGGCTGAGGATGTCAGGAACTTGGGCTGAGGATGTCTGGAACTTGGGCTGAGGATGTCAGGAACATGGGCTGGGGATGTCAGGAATTTGGGCTGGGGATGTCAGGAACTTGGGCTGAGGATGTCAGGAACTTTGGCTGAGGATGTCAGGAACTTGGGCTTGGGATGAGGCAGGAACTTGGGCTGAGGATGTCAGGAACTTGGGCTGGGGATGAGGCAGGAACTTGGGCTGAGGATGTCAGGAACTTGGGCTGGGGATGTCAGGAACTTGAGCTGAGGATGTCAGGAAATTGGGCTGGGGATGTCAGGAACTTGGGCTGGGGATGTCAGGAACTTGGGCTGGGGATGTCAGGAACTTGGGCTGGGGATGAGGCAGGAACTTGGGCTGGGGATGTCAGGAGCTTGGGCTGGGGATGTCAGGAACTTGGGGTGGGGATGTCAGGAACTTGGGCTGGGGATGAGGCAGGAACATGGGCTGGGGATGAGGCAGGAACTTGGGCTGGGGATGTCAGGAACTTGGGCTTGGGATGAGGCAGGAACTTGGGCTGAGGATGTCAGGAACTTGGGCTGGGGATGAGGCAGGAACTTGGGCTGGGGATGTCCGGAACTTGGGCTTGGGATGAGATAGGAACTTGGGCTGGGGATGTCAGGAAGCTGGGCTGAGGCTGAGGCAGGATCTTGGGCTGAAGATGAGGCAGGTATTTGGGCTGGGGATGAGGCAGGAACTTTGGCTGAGGATGAGGCAGGAACTTGGGCTTGGGATGAGGCAGGAACTTGGGCTGGGAATGAGGCAGGAACTTGGGCTGGTGATGTCAGGAACTTGGGCTGGGGATGTCAGGAACTTGGGCTGAGGATGAGGCAGGAACTTGGGCTGAGGATGAGGCAGGAACTTGGGCTGGGGAGGAGGCAGGAACTTGGGCTGAGATGAGGCAGGAACTTCGGCTTGGGATGAGGCAGGAGCTTGGGCTGGGGATGAGGCAGGAACTTGGGCTGGGGATGAGGCAGGAACTTTGGATTGGGATGAGGCAGGAACTTGGGCTGGGGATGTCAGGAACTTGGGCTTGGGTTGAGGCAGGAACTTGGGCTGGGGATGTCAGGAACTTGGGCTGGGGATGAGGCAGGAACTTGGGCTGGGGATGAGGCAGGAACTTGGGCTGAGGATGAGGCAGGAACTTGGGCTTGGGATGAGGCAGGAACTTGGGCTGGGGATGAGGCAGGAACTTGGGCTGGGGATGTCAGGAACTTGGGCTGGGGATGTCAGGAACTTGGGCTGAGGATGAGGCAGGAACTTGGGCTGAGGATGAGGCAGGAACTTGGGCTGGGGAGGAGGCAGGAGCTTGGGCTGAGGATGAGGCAGGAACTTCGGCTTGGGATGAGGCAGGAACTTGGGCTGGGGATGAGGCAGGAACTTGTGCTGGGGATGAGGCAGGAACTTGGGATTGGGATGAGGCAGGAACTTGGGCTGGGGATGAGGCAGGAACTTGGGCTGGGGATGTCAGGAACTTGGGCTTGGGTTGAGGCAGGAACTTGGGCTGGGGATGTCAGGAACTTGGGCTTGGGATGAGGCAGGAACTTGGGCTGGGTATGTCAGGAACTTGGGCTTGGGATGAGGCAGGAACTTGAGCAGGGGATGTGGCAGGAACTTGGGCTGAGGATGTCAGGAACTTGGGCTGGGGATGAGGCAGGAACTTGGGCTGAGGAGGTCAGGAACTTGGGCTTGGGATGAGGCAGGAACTTGGGCTGAGGATGTCAGGAACTTGGGCTGGGGATGAGGCAGGAACTTGGGCTGTGGATGTCAGGAACTTGGGCTGAGGATGTCAGGAACTTCGGCTTGGGATGAGGCAGGAACTTGGGCTGAGGATGTCAGGAACTTGGGCTTGGGATGAGGCAGTAACTTGGGCTGAGGATGTCAGGAACTTGGGCTGGGGATGAGGCAGGAAATTGGGCTGAGGATGTCAGGAACTTGGGCTTGGGATGAGGCAGGAACTTGGGCTGAGGATGTCAGGAACCTGGGCTGGGGATGAGGCAGGAACTTGGGCTGGGGATGAGGCAGGATCTTGGGCTGTGGATGTCAGGAACTTGGGCTGAGGATGTCAGGAACTTGGGCTGAGGATGTCAGGAACTTGGGCTGGGGATGAGGCAGGAACTTGGGCTGGGGATGTCAGGAACTTGGGCTTGGGATGAGGCAGGAACTTGGGCTGGGGATGTCAGGAACTTGGGGTTGGGATGAGGCAGGAACTTGGGCTGGGGATGAGGCAGGAACTTGGGCTGAGGATGAGGCAGGAACTTGGGCTGGGGATGAGGCAGGAATTTGGGCTGGGGATGAGGCAGGAAATTGGGCTGAGGATGAGGCAGGAACTTGGGCTGGGGATGTCAGGAATTTGGGTTTGGGATGAGGCAGGAACTTGGGCTCAGGATGTCAGGAGCTTGGGCTGGGGATGTCAGGAACTTGGGCTGAGGATGTCAGGAACTTGGGCTGAGGATGTCAGGAACTTGGGCTGGGGATGTCAGGAAGTGGGCTGGGGATGAGGCAGGAACTTGGGCTGAGGATGTCAGGAATTTGGGCTTGGGATGAGGCAGGAACTTGGGCTGAGGATGTCTGGAACTTGGGATTGGGATGAGGCAGGAACTTGGGCTGAGGATGTCAGGAACTTTGGCTGAGGATGTCAGGAACTTGGGCTTGGGATGAGGCAGGAACTTTGGCTGAGGATGTCAGGAACTTGGGCTTGGGATGAGGCAGTAACTTGAGCTGAGGATGTCAGGAACTTGGGCTGGGGATGAGGCAGGAACTTGGGCTGAGGATGTCAGGAACATGGGCTGGGGATGTCAGGAACTTGGGCTGGGGATGTCAGGAACTTGGGCTGGGGATGTCAGGAACTTGGGCTGGGGATGTCAGGAACTTGTGCTGGGGATGAGGCAGGAACTTGGGCTGGGGATGTCAGGAACCTGGGCTTGGGATGAGGCAGGAACTTGGGTTGGGGATGTCAGGAACTTGGGCTTGGGATGAGGCAGGAACTTGGGCAGGGGATGTCAGGAACCTGTGCTGAGGCTGAGGCAGGAACTTGCGCTGAAGATGAGGCAGGTATTTGGGCTGGGGATGAGGCAGGAACTTGGGCTGAGGATGTCAGGAACTTGGGCTTGGGATGAGGCAGGAACTTGGGCTGAGGATGTCTGGAACTTGGGCTTGGGATGAGGCAGGAACTTGGGCTGAGGATGTCAGGAACTTTGGCTGAGGATGTCAGGAACTTGGGCTTGGGATGAGGCAGGAACTTGGGCTGAGGATGTCAGGAACTTGGGCTTGGGATGAGGCAGTAACTTGAGCTGAGGATGTCAGGAACTTGGGCTGGGGATGTGGCAGGAACTTGGGCTGAGGATGTCAGGAACATGGGCTGGGGATGTCAGGAACTTGGGCTGGGGATGTCAGGAACTTGGGCTGGGGATGTCAGGAACTTGGGCTGGGGATGTCAGGAACTTGTGCTGGGGATGAGGCAGGAACTTGGGCTGGGGATGTCAGGAACCTGGGCTTGGGATGAGGCAGGAACTTGGGTTGGGGATGTCAGGAACTTGGGCTTGGGATGAGGCAGGAACTTGGGCAGGGGATGTCAGGAACCTGTGCTGAGGCTGAGGCAGGAACTTGCGCTGAAGATGAGGCAGGTATTTGGGCTGGGGATGAGGCAGGAACTTGGGCTGAGGATGAGGCAGGAACTTGGGCTTGGGATGAGGCAGGAACTTGGGCTGGGGATGAGGCAGGAACTTGGGCTGGGGATGTCAGGAACTTGGGCTGGGGATGTCAGGAACTTGGGCTGAGGATGAGGCAGGAACTTGGGCTGAGGATGAGGCAGGAACTTGGGCTGGGGAGGAGGCAGGAGCTTGGGCTGAGGATGAGGCAGGAACTTCGGCTTGGGATGAGGCAGGAACTTGGGCTGGGGATGAGGCAGGAACTTGTGCTGGGGATGAGGCAGGAACTTGGGATTGGGTTGAGGCAGGAACTTGGGCTGGGGATGTCAGGAACTTGGGCTTGGGATGAGGCAGGAACTTGGGCTGGGTATGTCAGGAACTTGGGCTTGGGATGAGGCAGGAACTTGAGCAGGGGATGAGGCAGGAACTTGGGCTGAGGATGTCAGGAACTTGGGCTAGGGATGAGGCAGGAACTTGGGCTGAGGATGTCAGGAACTTGGGCTTGGGATGAGGCAGGAACTTGGGCTGAGGATGTCAGGAACTTGGGCTGGGGATGAGGCAGGAACTTGGGCTGGGGATGCGGCAGGAACTTGGGCTGTGGATGTCAGGAACTTGGGCTGAGGATGTCAGGAACTTGGGCTGAGGATGTCAGGAACTTGGGCTGGGGATGAGGCAGGAACTTGGGCTGGGGATGAGGCAGGAACTTGGGCTGAAGATGTCAGGAACTTGGGCTGGGGATGTCAGGAACTTGGGTTGAGGATGTCAGGAACTTGGGCTGGGGATGAGGCAGGAACTTGGGCTGAGGATGTCAGGAACTTGAGCTGGGGATGAGGCAGGAACTTGGGCTGGGGATGTCATGAATTTGGGCTGGGGATGAGGCAGGAACTTGGGCTGGGGATGTCAGGAACTTGGGCATGGGATGAGGCAGGAACTTGGGCTGAGGATGTCAGGAACTTGGGCTGGGGATGAGGCAGGAACTTGGGCTGAGGATGTCAGGAACTTGGGCTGGGGATGAGGCAGGAACTTGGGCTGAGGATGTCAGGAACTTGGGCTGAGGATGAGGCAGGAACTTGGGCTGAGGATGAGGCAGGAACTTGGGCTGGGATGAGGCAGGAACTTGGGCTGAGGATGTCAGGAACTTGGGCTGAGGATGTCTGGAACTTGGGCTGAGGATGTCAGGAACATGGGCTGGGGATGTCAGGAATTTGGGCTGGGGATGTCAGGAACTTGGGCTGAGGATGTCAGGAACTTTGGCTGAGGATGTCAGGAACTTGGGCTTGGGATGAGGCAGGAACTTGGGCTGAGGATGTCAGGAACTTGGGCTGGGGATGAGGCAGGAACTTGGGCTGAGGATGTCAGGAACTTGGGCTGGGGATGTCAGGAACTTGAGCTGAGGATGTCAGGAAATTGGGCTGGGGATGTCAGGAACTTGGGCTGGGGATGTCAGGAACTTGGGCTGGGGATGTCAGGAACTTGGGCTGGGGATGAGGCAGGAACTTGGGCTGGGGATGTCAGGAGCTTGGGCTGGGGATGTCAGGAACTTGGGGTGGGGATGTCAGGAACTTGGGCTGGGGATGAGGCAGGAACATGGGCTGGGGATGAGGCAGGAACTTGGGCTGGGGATGTCAGGAACTTGGGCTTGGGATGAGGCAGGAACTTGGGCTGAGGATGTCAGGAACTTGGGCTGGGGATGAGGCAGGAACTTGGGCTGGGGATGTCCGGAACTTGGGCTTGGGATGAGATAGGAACTTGGGCTGGGGATGTCAGGAAGCTGGGCTGAGGCTGAGGCAGGAACTTGGGCTGAAGATGAGGCAGGTATTTGGGCTGGGGATGAGGCAGGAACTTTGGCTGAGGATGAGGCAGGAACTTGGGCTGGGAATGAGGCAGGAACTTGGGCTGGTGATGTCAGGAACTTGGGCTGGGGATGTCAGGAACTTGGGCTGAGGATGAGGCAGGAACTTGGGCTGAGGATGAGGCAGGAACTTGGGCTGGGGAGGAGGCAGGAACTTGGGCTGAGATGAGGCAGGAACTTCGGCTTGGGATGAGGCAGGAGCTTGGGCTGGGGATGAGGCAGGAACTTGGGCTGGGGATGAGGCAGGAACTTTGGATTGGGATGAGGCAGGAACTTGGGCTGGGGATGTCAGGAACTTGGGCTTGGGTTGAGGCAGGAACTTGGGCTGGGGATGTCAGGAACTTGGGCTGGGGATGAGGCAGGAACTTGGGCTGGGGATGAGGCAGGAACTTGGGCTGAGGATGAGGCAGGAACTTGGGCTTGGGATGAGGCAGGAACTTGGGCTGGGGATGAGGCAGGAACTTGGGCTGGGGATATCAGGAACTTGGGCTGGGGATGTCAGGAACTTGGGCTGAGGATGAGGCAGGAACTTGGGCTGAGGATGAGGCAGGAACTTGGGCTGGGGAGGAGGCAGGAGCTTGGGCTGAGGATGAGGCAGGAACTTCGGCTTGGGATGAGGCAGGAACTTGGGCTGGGGATGAGGCAGGAACTTGTGCTGGGGATGAGGCAGGAACTTGGGATTGGGATGAGGCAGGAACTTGGGCTGGGGATGAGGCAGGAACTTGGGCTGGGGATGTCAGGAACTTGGGCTTGGGTTGAGGCAGGAACTTGGGCTGGGGATGTCAGGAACTTGGGCTTGGGATGAGGCAGGAACTTGGGCTGGGTATGTCAGGAACTTGGGCTTGGGATGAGGCAGGAACTTGAGCAGGGGATGTGGCAGGAACTTGGGCTGAGGATGTCAGGAACTTGGGCTGGGGATGAGGCAGGAACTTGGGCTGAGGAGGTCAGGAACTTGGGCTTGGGATGAGGCAGGAACTTGGGCTGAGGATGTCAGGAACTTGGGCTGGGGATGAGGCAGGAACTTGGGCTGTGGATGTCAGGAACTTGGGCTGAGGATGTCAGGAACTTCGGCTTGGGATGAGGCAGGAACTTGGGCTGAGGATGTCAGGAACTTGGGCTTGGGATGAGGCAGTAACTTGGGCTGAGGATGTCAGGAACTTGGGCTGGGGATGAGGCAGGAAATTGGGCTGAGGATGTCAGGAACTTGGGCTTGGGATGAGGCAGGAACTTGGGCTGAGGATGTCAGGAACTTGGGCTGGGGATGAGGCAGGAACTTGGGCTGGGGATGAGGCAGGATCTTGGGCTGTGGATGTCAGGAACTTGGGCTGAGGATGTCAGGAACTTGGGCTGAGGATGTCAGGAACTTGGGCTGGGGATGAGGCAGGAACTTGGGCTGGGGATGTCAGGAACTTGGTCTTGGGATGAGGCAGGAACTTGGGCTGGGGATGTCAGGAACTTGGGCTTGGGATGAGGCAGGAACTTGGGCTGGGGATGAGGCAGGAACTTGGGCTGAGGATGAGGCAGGAATTTGGGCTGGGGATGAGGCAGGAATTTGGGCTGGGGATGAGGCAGGAAATTGGGCTGAGGATGAGGCAGGAACTTGGGCTGGGGATGTCAGGAATTTGGGTTTGGGATGAGGCAGGAACTTGGGCTCAGGATGTCAGGAGCTTGGGCTGGGGATGTCAGGAACTTGGGCTGAGGATGTCAGGAACTTGGGCTGAGGATGTCAGGAGCTTGGGCTGGGGATGTCAGGAAGTGGGCTGGGGATGAGGCAGGAACTTGGGCTGAGGATGTCAGGAATTTGGGCTTGGGATGAGGCAGGAACTTGGGCTGAGGATGTCTGGAACTTGGGATTGGGATGAGGCAGGAACTTGGGCTGAGGATGTCAGGAACTTTGGCTGAGGATGTCAGGAACTTGGGCTTGGGATGAGGCAGGAACTTTGGCTGAGGATGTCAGGAACTTGGGCTTGGGATGAGGCAGTAACTTGAGCTGAGGATGTCAGGAACTTGGGCTGGGGATGAGGCAGGAACTTGGGCTGAGGATGTCAGGAACATGGGCTGGGGATGTCAGGAACTTGGGCTGGGGATGTCAGGAACTTGGGCTGGGGATGTCAGGAACTTGGGCTGGGGATGTCAGGAACTTGTGCTGGGGATGAGGCAGGAACTTGGGCTGGGGATGTCAGGAACCTGGGCTTGGGATGAGGCAGGAACTTGGGTTGGGGATGTCAGGAACTTGGGCTTGGGATGAGGCAGGAACTTGGGCAGGGGATGTCAGGAACCTGTGCTGAGGCTGAGGCAGGAACTTGCGCTGAAGATGAGGCAGGTATTTGGGCTGGGGATGAGGCAGGAACTTGGGCTGAGGATGTCAGGAACTTGGGCTTGGGATGAGGCAGGAACTTGGGCTGAGGATGTCTGGAACTTGGGCTTGGGATGAGGCAGGAACTTGGGCTGAGGATGTCAGGAACTTTGGCTGAGGATGTCAGGAACTTGGGCTTGGGATGAGGCAGGAACTTGGGCTGAGGATGTCAGGAACTTGGGCTTGGGATGAGGCAGTAACTTGAGCTGAGGATGTCAGGAACTTGGGCTGAGGATGTGGCAGGAACTTGGGCTGAGGATGTCAGGAACATGGGCTGGGGATGTCAGGAACTTGGGCTGGGGATGTCAGGAACTTGGGCTGGGGATGTCAGGAACTTGGGCTGGGGATGTCAGGAACTTGTGCTGGGGATGAGGCAGGAACTTGGGCTGGGGATGTCAGGAACCTGGGCTTGGGATGAGGCAGGAACTTGGGTTGGGGATGTCAGGAACTTGGGCTTGGGATGAGGCAGGAACTTGGGCAGGGGATGTCAGGAACCTGTGCTGAGGCTGAGGCAGGAACTTGCGCTGAAGATGAGGCAGGTATTTGGGCTGGGGATGAGGCAGGAACTTGGGCTGAGGATGAGGCAGGAACTTGGGCTTGGGATGAGGCAGGAACTTGGGCTGGGGATGAGGCAGGAACTTGGGCTGGGGATGTCAGGAACTTGGGCTGGGGATGTCAGGAACTTGGGCTGAGGATGAGGCAGGAACTTGGGCTGAGGATGAGGCAGGAACTTGGGCTGGGGAGGAGGCAGGAGCTTGGGCTGAGGATGAGGCAGGAACTTCGGCTTGGGATGAGGCAGGAACTTGGGCTGGGGATGAGGCAGGAACTTGTGCTGGGGATGAGGCAGGAACTTGGGATTGGGTTGAGGCAGGAACTTGGGCTGGGGATGTCAGGAACTTGGGCTTGGGATGAGGCAGGAACTTGGGCTGGGTATGTCAGGAACTTGGGCTTGGGATGAGGCAGGAACTTGAGCAGGGGATGAGGCAGGAACTTGGGCTGAGGATGTCAGGAACTTGGGCTAGGGATGAGGCAGGAACTTGGGCTGAGGATGTCAGGAACTTGGGCTTGGGATGAGGCAGGAACTTGGGCTGAGGATGTCAGGAACTTGGGCTGGGGATGAGGCAGGAACTTGGGCTGGGGATGCGGCAGGAACTTGGGCTGTGGATGTCAGGAACTTGGGCTGAGGATGTCAGGAACTTGGGCTGAGGATGTCAGGAACTTGGGCTGGGGATGAGGCAGGAACTTGGGCTGGGGATGAGGCAGGAACTTGGGCTGAAGATGTCAGGAACTTGGGCTGAGGATGTCAGGAACTTGAGCTGAGGATGTCAGGAAATTGGGCTGGGGATGTCAGGAACTTGGGCTGGGGATGTCAGGAACTTGGGCTGGGGATGTCAGGAACTTGGGCTGGGGATGAGGCAGGAACTTGGGCTGGGGATGTCAGGAACTTGGGCTGGGGATGTCAGGAACTTGGGCTGGGGATGTCAGGAACTTGGGCTGGGGATGTCAGGAACTTGGGCTGGGGATGAGGCAGGAACTTGGGCTGGGGATGTCAGGAGCTTGGGCTGGGGATGTCAGGAACTTGGGGTGGGGATGTCAGGAACTTGGGCTGGGGATGAGGCAGGAACATGGGCTGGGGATGAGGCAGGAACTTGGGCTGGGGATGTCAGGAACTTGGGCTTGGGATGAGGCAGGAACTTGGGCTGAGGATGTCAGGAACTTGGGCTGGGGATGAGGCAGGAACTTGGGCTGGGGATGTCCGGAACTTGGGCTTGGGATGAGATAGGAACTTGGGCTGGGGATGTCAGGAAGCTGGGCTGAGGCTGAGGCAGGAACTTGGGCTGAAGATGAGGCAGGTATTTGGGCTGGGGATGAGGCAGGAACTTTGGCTGAGGATGAGGCAGGAACTTGGGCTGGGAATGAGGCAGGAACTTGGGCTGGTGATGTCAGGAACTTGGGCTGGGGATGTCAGGAACTTGGGCTGAGGATGAGGCAGGAACTTGGGCTGGGGATGAGGCAGGAACTTGGGCTGGGGAGGAGGCAGGAACTTGGGCTGAGATGAGGCAGGAACTTCGGCTTGGGATGAGGCAGGAGCTTGGGCTGGGGATGAGGCAGGAACTTGGGCTGGGGATGAGGCAGGAACTTTGGATTGGGATGAGGCAGGAACTTGGGCTGGGGATGTCAGGAACTTGGGCTTGGGTTGAGGCAGGAACTTGGGCTGGGGATGTCAGGAACTTGGGCTGGGGATGAGGCAGGAACTTGGGCTGGGGATGAGGCAGGAACTTGGGCTGAGGATGAGGCAGGAACTTGGGCTTGGGATGAGGCAGGAACTTGGGCTGGGGATGAGGCAGGAACTTGGGCTGGGGATATCAGGAACTTGGGCTGGGGATGTCAGGAACTTGGGCTGAGGATGAGGCAGGAACTTGGGCTGAGGATGAGGCAGGAACTTGGGCTGGGGAGGAGGCAGGAGCTTGGGCTGAGGATGAGGCAGGAACTTCGGCTTGGGATGAGGCAGGAACTTGGGCTGGGGATGAGGCAGGAACTTGTGCTGGGGATGAGGCAGGAACTTGGGATTGGGATGAGGCAGGAACTTGGGCTGGGGATGAGGCAGGAACTTGGGCTGGGGATGTCAGGAACTTGGGCTTGGGTTGAGGCAGGAACTTGGGCTGGGGATGTCAGGAACTTGGGCTTGGGATGAGGCAGGAACTTGGGCTGGGTATGTCAGGAACTTGGGCTTGGGATGAGGCAGGAACTTGAGCAGGGGATGTGGCAGGAACTTGGGCTGAGGATGTCAGGAACTTGGGCTGGGGATGAGGCAGGAACTTGGGCTGAGGAGGTCAGGAACTTGGGCTTGGGATGAGGCAGGAACTTGGGCTGAGGATGTCAGGAACTTGGGCTGGGGATGAGGCAGGAACTTGGGCTGTGGATGTCAGGAACTTGGGCTGAGGATGTCAGGAACTTCGGCTTGGGATGAGGCAGGAACTTGGGCTGAGGATGTCAGGAACTTGGGCTTGGGATGAGGCAGTAACTTGGGCTGAGGATGTCAGGAACTTGGGCTGGGGATGAGGCAGGAAATTGGGCTGAGGATGTCAGGAACTTGGGCTTGGGATGAGGCAGGTACTTGGGCTGAGGATGTCAGGAACTTGGGCTGGGGATGAGGCAGGAACTTGGGCTGGGGATGAGGCAGGATCTTGGGCTGTGGATGTCAGGAACTTGGGCTGAGGATGTCAGGAACTTGGGCTGAGGATGTCAGGAACTTGGGCTGGGGATGAGGCAGGAACTTGGGCTGGGGATGTCAGGAACTTGGTCTTGGGATGAGGCAGGAACTTGGGCTGGGGATGTCAGGAACTTGGGCTTGGGATGAGGCAGGAACTTGGGCTGGGGATGAGGCAGGAACTTGGGCTGAGGATGAGGCAGGAATTTGGGCTGGGGATGAGGCAGGAATTTGGGCTGGGGATGAGGCAGGAAATTGGGCTGAGGATGAGGCAGGAACTTGGGCTGGGGATGTCAGGAATTTGGGTTTGGGATGAGGCAGGAACTTGGGCTCAGGATGTCAGGAGCTTGGGCTGGGGATGTCAGGAACTTGGGCTGAGGATGTCAGGAACTTGGGCTGAGGATGTCAGGAGCTTGGGCTGGGGATGTCAGGAAGTGGGCTGGGGATGAGGCAGGAACTTGGGCTGAGGATGTCAGGAATTTGGGCTTGGGATGAGGCAGGAACTTGGGCTGAGGATGTCTGGAACTTGGGATTGGGATGAGGCAGGAACTTGGGCTGAGGATGTCAGGAACTTTGGCTGAGGATGTCAGGAACTTGGGCTTGGGATGAGGCAGGAACTTTGGCTGAGGATGTCAGGAACTTGGGCTTGGGATGAGGCAGTAACTTGAGCTGAGGATGTCAGGAACTTGGGCTGGGGATGAGGCAGGAACTTGGGCTGAGGATGTCAGGAACATGGGCTGGGGATGTCAGGAACTTGGGCTGGGGATGTCAGGAACTTGGGCTGGGGATGTCAGGAACTTGGGCTGGGGATGTCAGGAACTTGTGCTGGGGATGAGGCAGGAACTTGGGCTGGGGATGTCAGGAACCTGGGCTTGGGATGAGGCAGGAACTTGGGTTGGGGATGTCAGGAACTTGGGCTTGGGATGAGGCAGGAACTTGGGCAGGGGATGTCAGGAACCTGTGCTGAGGCTGAGGCAGGAACTTGCGCTGAAGATGAGGCAGGTATTTGGGCTGGGGATGAGGCAGGAACTTGGGCTGAGGATGTCAGGAACTTGGGCTTGGGATGAGGCAGGAACTTGGGCTGAGGATGTCTGGAACTTGGGCTTGGGATGAGGCAGGAACTTGGGCTGAGGATGTCAGGAACTTTGGCTGAGGATGTCAGGAACTTGGGCTTGGGATGAGGCAGGAACTTGGGCTGAGGATGTCAGGAACTTGGGCTTGGGATGAGGCAGTAACTTGAGCTGAGGATGTCAGGAACTTGGGCTGAGGATGTGGCAGGAACTTGGGCTGAGGATGTCAGGAACATGGGCTGGGGATGTCAGGAACTTGGGCTGGGGATGTCAGGAACTTGGGCTGGGGATGTCAGGAACTTGGGCTGGGGATGTCAGGAACTTGTGCTGGGGATGAGGCAGGAACTTGGGCTGGGGATGTCAGGAACCTGGGCTTGGGATGAGGCAGGAACTTGGGTTGGGGATGTCAGGAACTTGGGCTTGGGATGAGGCAGGAACTTGGGCAGGGGATGTCAGGAACCTGTGCTGAGGCTGAGGCAGGAACTTGCGCTGAAGATGAGGCAGGTATTTGGGCTGGGGATGAGGCAGGAACTTGGGCTGAGGATGAGGCAGGAACTTGGGCTTGGGATGAGGCAGGAACTTGGGCTGGGGATGAGGCAGGAACTTGGGCTGGGGATGTCAGGAACTTGGGCTGGGGATGTCAGGAACTTGGGCTGAGGATGAGGCAGGAACTTGGGCTGAGGATGAGGCAGGAACTTGGGCTGGGGAGGAGGCAGGAGCTTGGGCTGAGGATGAGGCAGGAACTTCGGCTTGGGATGAGGCAGGAACTTGGGCTGGGGATGAGGCAGGAACTTGTGCTGGGGATGAGGCAGGAACTTGGGATTGGGTTGAGGCAGGAACTTGGGCTGGGGATGTCAGGAACTTGGGCTTGGGATGAGGCAGGAACTTGGGCTGGGTATGTCAGGAACTTGGGCTTGGGATGAGGCAGGAACTTGAGCAGGGGATGAGGCAGGAACTTGGGCTGAGGATGTCAGGAACTTGGGCTAGGGATGAGGCAGGAACTTGGGCTGAGGATGTCAGGAACTTGGGCTTGGGATGAGGCAGGAACTTGGGCTGAGGATGTCAGGAACTTGGGCTGGGGATGAGGCAGGAACTTGGGCTGGGGATGCGGCAGGAACTTGGGCTGTGGATGTCAGGAACTTGGGCTGAGGATGTCAGGAACTTGGGCTGAGGATGTCAGGAACTTGGGCTGGGGATGAGGCAGGAACTTGGGCTGGGGATGAGGCAGGAACTTGGGCTGAAGATGTCAGGAACTTGGGCTGAGGATGTCAGGAACTTGGGCTGGGGATGTCAGGAACTTGGGTTGAGGATGTCAGGAACTTGGGCTGGGGATGAGGCAGGAACTTGGGCTGAGGATGTCAGGAACTTGAGCTGGGGATGAGGCAGGAACTTGGGCTGGGGATGTCAGGAATTTGGGCTGGGGATGAGGCAGGAACTTGGGCTGGGGATGTCAGGAACTTGGGCATGGGATGAGGCAGGAACTTGGGCTGAGGATGTCAGGAACTTGGGCTGGGGATGAGGCAGGAACTTGGGCTGAGGATGTCAGGAACTTGGGCTGGGGATGAGGCAGGAACTTGGGCTGAGGATGTCAGGAACTTGGGCTGAGGATGAGGCAGGAACTTGGGCTGAGGATGTCAGGAACTTGGGCTGGGGATGAGGCACGAACATGGGCTGAAGAAGTAAGGAACTTGGGCTGAGGATGTCAGGAACTTGGGCTGAGGATGAGGCAGGAACTTGGGCTGAGGATGTCAGGAACTTGGGCTGAGGATGAGGCAGGAACTTGGGCTGAGGATGTCAGGAACTTGGGCTGGGGATGAGGCAGGAACTTGGGCTGAGGATGTCAGGTATTGGGCTGAGGATGTCAGGAACTTGGGCTGAGGATGTCAGGAACTTGGACTTGGGATGAGGCAGGAACTTGGGCTGGGATGTCATGAACTTGGGCTGGGGATGAGGCAGGAACTTGGGCTGAGGGTGTCAGGAACTTGGGCTGAGGATGTCAGGAACTTGGGCTGGTGATTTCAGGAACTTGGGCTTGGGATGAGGCAGGAACTTGGGCTGAGGATGTCAGGAACTTGGGCTGGGGATGAGGCAGGAACTTGGGCTGGGGATGAGGTAGGAACTTGGGTTGGGGATGTCAGAAACTTGGGCTGGGGATGTCAGGAACTTGGGCTGAGGATGAGGCAGGAACTTGGGCTGAGGATGAGGCAGGAACTTGGGCTGAGGATGAGGCAGGAATTTGGGCTGGGGATGAGGCAGGAACTTGGGCTGAGGATGAGGCAGGAACTTGGGCTTGGGATGAGGCAGGAACTTGGGCTGAGGATGAGGCAGGAACTTGGGCTGGGGATGAGGCAGGAACTTGGGCTTGGGATGAGGCAGGAACTTGGGCTGAGGGTGAGGCAGGAACTTGGGCTGGGGATGAGGCAGGAACTTGGGCTGGGGATGAGGCAGGAACTTGGGCTGGGGATGTCAGGAACTGGGGCTGAGGATGTCAGGAACTTGGGCTGAGGATGAGGCAGGAACTTGGGCTGAGGATGAGGCAGGAACTTGGGCTGGGGATGTCAGGAACTTGGGCTGGGGATGAGGCAGGAACTTGGGCTTGGGATGAGGCAGGAACTTGGGCTGGGGATGAGACAGGAACTTGGGCTGGGGATGAGGCAGGAACTTGGGCTGGGGATGTCAGGAACTTGGGCTTGGGATGAGGCAGGAACTTTGGCTGGGGATGAGGCAGGAACTTGGGCTGGGGATGTCAGGAACTTGGGCTGGGGATGAGGCAGGAACTTGGGCTGGGGATGTCAGGAACTTGGGCTTGGGATGAGGCAGGAACTTGGGATGGGGATGTCAGGAACTTGGGCTTGGGATGAGGCAGGAACTTGGGCTGGGGATGAGGCAGGAACTTGGGCTGGGGATGTCAGGAACTTGGGCTTGGGATGAGGCAGGAACTTGGGCTGAGGATGTCAGGAACTTGGGCTGATGATGTCAGGCACTTGGGCTGAGGATGAGGCAGGAACTTGGGCTGAAGATGTCAGGAACTTGGGCTGAGGATGTCAGGAACTTGGGCTGAGGATGAGGCAGGAACTTGGGCTGAGGATGTCAGGAACTTGGGCTGAGGATGTCAGGAACTCGGGCTGAGGATGTCAGGAACTTGGGCTGGGGATGTCAGGAACCTGGGCTGGGGATGTTAGGAACTTGGTCTGGGGATGTCAGGAACTTGGGCTGGGGATGAGGCAGGAACTTGGGCTCGGGATGTCAGAAACTTGAGCTGGGGATGTCAGGAACTTGGGCTGAGGATGTAAGGAACTTGGGCTGGGGATGAGACAGGAACTTGGGCTGGGGATGAGGCAGGAACTTGGGCTGGGGATGTCAGGAACTTGGGCTTGGGATGAGGCAGGAACTTTGGCTGGGGATGAGGCAGGAACATGGGCTGGGGATGTCAGGAACTTGGGCTGGGGATGAGGCAGGAACTTGGGCTGGGGATGTCAGGAACTTGTGCTTGGGATGAGGCAGGAACTTGGGATGGGGATGTCAGGAACTTGGGCTTGGGATGAGGCAGGAACTTGGGCTGGGGATGAGGCAGGAACTTGGGCTGGGGATGTCAGGAACTTGGGCTTGGGATGAGGCAGGAACTTGGGCTGAGGATGTCAGGAACTTGGGCTGATGATGTCAGGCACTTGGGCTGAGGATGAGGCAGGAACTTGGGCTGAAGATGTCAGGAACTTGGGCTGAGGATGTCAGGAACTTGGGCTGAGGATGAGGCAGGAACTTGGGCTGAGGATGTCAGGAACTTGGGCTGAGGATGTCAGGAACTCGGGCTGAGGATGTCAGGAACTTGGGCTGGGGATGTCAGGAACCTGGGCTGGGGATGTCAGGAACTTGGTCTGGGGATGTCAGGAACTTGGGCTGGGGATGAGGCAGGAACTTGGGCTCGGGATGTCAGGAACTTGAGCTGGGGATGTAAGGAACTTGAGCTGAGGATGTCAGGAACTTGGGCTGGGGATGAGGCAGGAACTTGGGCTGGGGATGAGGCAGGAACTTGGGCTGAGGATGTCAGGAACTTGGGCTTGGGATGAGGCAGGAACTTGGCCTGGGGATGTCTGGAACTTGGGCTGGGGATGTCAGGAACTGGGGCTGGGGATGTCAGGAACTTGGGCTTGGGATGAGGCAGGAACTTGGGCTGGGGATGTCAGGAACTTGGACTGATGATGAGGCAGGAACTTGGGCTGAGGATGTCAGGAACTTGGTCTGAGGATGAGGCAGGAACTTGGGCTGAGGATGTCAGGAACTTGGGCTGGGGATGAGGCAGGAACTTGGGCTGAGGATGAGGCAGGAACTTGGGCTGAGGATGTCAGGAACTTGGGCTGGGAAAGAGGCAGGAACTTGGGCTGAGGATGTCAGGAACTTGGGCTGGGGATGTCAGGAACTTGGGCTTGGGATGAGGCAAGAACTTGGGCTGAGGATGTCAGGAACTTGGGCTGGGAATGTCAGGAACTTGGGCTGGGGATGTCAGGAACTTGGGCTTGTGATGAGGCAGGAACTTGGGCTGGGGATGAGGCAGGAACTTGGGCTGAGGATGTCAGGAACTTGGGCTGGGGATGTCAGGAACTTGGGCTGGGGATGTCAGGAACTTGGGCTGGGGGTGTCAGGAAGTTGGGCCTGGGATGAGGCAAGAACTTGGGCTGCGGATGTCAGGAACTTGGGCTGGGGATGTCAGGAACTTGGGCTGGGGATGTCAGGAACTTGGGCTTGTGATGAGGCAGGAACTTGGGCTGAGGATGTCAGGAACTTGGGCTGGGGATGTCAGGAACTTGGGCTGAGGATGTCAGGAACTTGGGCTGGGGATGTCAGGAACTTGGGCTGAGGATGTCAGGAACTTGGGCTGGGGATGTCAGGAACATGAGCTGGGGATGTCAGGAACTTGAGCTGAGGATGTCAGGAACTTGGGCTGGGGATTTCAGGAACTTGGGCTGGGGATGAGGCAGGAACTTGGGCTGAGGATGTCAGGAACTTGGGCTGGGGATGAGGCAGGAACTTGGGCTGGGGATGAGGCAGGAACTTGGGCCGAGCATGTCAGGAACTTGGGCTGAGGATGTCAGGAACTTGGGCTGGGGATGTCAGGAACTTGGGCTTGGGATGAGGCAGGAACTTGGGCTGAGGATGTCAGGAACTTGGGCTGGGGAGGAGGCAGGAACTTGGGCTGGGGATGAGGCAGGAACTTGGGCTGGGGATGAGGCAGGAACTTGGGCTGGGGATGAGGCAGGAACTTGGGCTGTGGATGAGGCAGGAACTTGGGCTGAGGATGAGGCACGAACTTGGGCTGAGGATGAGGCAGGAACTTAGGCTGAGGATGAGGCAGGAACTTGGGCTTGGGATGAGGCAGGAACTTGGTCTGAGGATGAGGCAGGAACTTGGGCTGGGGATGAGGCAGGAACTTAGGCTTGGGATGAGGCACGAACTTGTGCTGAGGGTGATGCAGGAACTTGGGCTTGGGATGAGGCAGGAACTTGGGCTGGGGATGAGGCAGGAACTTGGGCTGGGAATGTCAGGAACTTGGGCTGAGGATGTCAGGAAATTGGGCTGAGGATGAGGCAGGAACTTGGGCTGAGGATGAGGCAGGAACTTGGGCTTGGGATGAGGCAGGAGCTTGGGCTGGGGATGAGGCAGGAACTTGGGCTGAGGATGAGGCAGGAACTTGGGCTTGGGATGAGGCAGGAACTTGGGCTGGGGATGAGGCAGGAACTTGGGCTGAGGATGAGGCAGGAACTTGGGCTTGGGATGAGGCAGGAACTTGGGCTGGGGATGAGGCAGGAACTTGGGCTGGGGATGTCAGGAACTTGGGCTTGGGATGAGGCAGGAACTTGGGCTGGGGATGTCAGGAACTTGGGCTGGGGATGAGGCAAGAATTTTGGCTGGGGATGTCAGGAACTTGGGCTTGGGATGAGGCAGGAACTTGGGCTGGGGATGTCAGGAACTTGGGCTTGGGATGAGGCAGGAACTTGTGCTGGGGATGAGGCAGGAACTTGGGCTGAGGATGTCAGGAACTTGGGCTGAGGATGTCAGGAACTTGGGCTGAGGATGAGGCAGGAACTTGGGCTGAGGATGTCAGGAACTTGGGCTGAGGATGTCAGGAACTCGGGCTGAGGATGTCAGGAACTTGGGCTGGGGATGTCAGGAACCTGGGCTGGGGATGTCAGGAACTTGGTCTGGGGATGTCAGGAACTTGGGCTGGGGATGAGGCAGGAACTTGGGCTCGGGATGTCAGGAACTTGAGCTGGGGATGTAAGGAACTTGAGCTGAGGATGTCAGGAACTTGGGCTGGGGATGAGGCAGGAACTTGGGCTGGGGATGAGGCAGGAACTTGGGCTGAGGATGTCAGGAACTTGGGCTTGGGATGAGGCAGGAACTTGGCCTGGGGATGTCTGGAACTTGGGCTGGGGATGTCAGGAACTGGGGCTGGGGATGTCAGGAACTTGGGCTTGGGATGAGGCAGGAACTTGGGCTGGGGATGTCAGGAACTTGGACTGATGATGAGGCAGGAACTTGGGCTGAGGATGTCAGGAACTTGGTCTGAGGATGAGGCAGGAACTTGGGCTGAGGATGTCAGGAACTTGGGCTGGGGATGAGGCAGGAACTTGGGCTGAGGATGAGGCAGGAACTTGGGCTGAGGATGTCAGGAACTTGGGCTGGGAAAGAGGCAGGAACTTGGGCTGAGGATGTCAGGAACTTGGGCTGGGGATGTCAGGAACTTGGGCTTGGGATGAGGCAAGAACTTGGGCTGAGGATGTCAGGAACTTGGGCTGGGAATGTCAGGAACTTGGGCTGGGGATGTCAGGAACTTGGGCTTGTGATGAGGCAGGAACTTGGGCTGGGGATGAGGCAGGAACTTGGGCTGAGGATGTCAGGAACTTGGGCTGGGGATGTCAGGAACTTGGGCTGGGGATGTCAGGAACTTGGGCTGGGGGTGTCAGGAAGTTGGGCCTGGGATGAGGCAAGAACTTGGGCTGCGGATGTCAGGAACTTGGGCTGGGGATGTCAGGAACTTGGGCTGGGGATGTCAGGAACTTGGGCTTGTGATGAGGCAGGAACTTGGGCTGAGGATGTCAGGAACTTGGGCTGGGGATGTCAGGAACTTGGGCTGAGGATGTCAGGAACTTGGGCTGGGGATGTCAGGAACTTGGGCTGAGGATGTCAGGAACTTGGGCTGGGGATGTCAGGAACTTGAGCTGGGGATGTCAGGAACTTGAGCTGAGGATGTCAGGAACTTGGGCTGGGGATTTCAGGAACTTGGGCTGGGGATGAGGCAGGAACTTGGGCTGAGGATGTCAGGAACTTGGGCTGGGGATGAGGCAGGAACTTGGGCTGGGGATGAGGCAGGAACTTGGGCCGAGCATGTCAGGAACTTGGGCTGAGGATGTCAGGAACTTGGGCTGGGGATGTCAGGAACTTGGGCTTGGGATGAGGCAGGAACTTGGGCTGAGGATGTCAGGAACTTGGGCTGGGGAGGAGGCAGGAACTTGGGCTGGGGATGAGGCAGGAACTTGGGCTGGGGATGAGGCAGGAACTTGGGCTGGGGATGAGGCAGGAACTTGGGCTGGGGATGAGGCAGGAACTTGGGCTGAGGATGAGGCACGAACTTGGGCTGAGGATGAGGCAGGAACTTAGGCTGAGGATGAGGCAGGAACTTGGGCTTGGGATGAGGCAGGAACTTGGTCTGAGGATGAGGCAGGAACTTGGGCTGGGGATGAGGCAGGAACTTGGGCTTGGGATGAGGCACGAACTTGTGCTGAGGGTGATGCAGGAACTTGGGCTTGGGATGAGGCAGGAACTTGGGCTGGGGATGAGGCAGGAACTTGGGCTGGGAATGTCAGGAACTTGGGCTGAGGATGTCAGGAACTTGGGCTGAGGATGAGGCAGGAACTTGGGCTGAGGATGAGGCAGGAACTTGGGCTTGGGATGAGGCAGGAGCTTGGGCTGGGGATGAGGCAGGAACTTGGGCTGAGGATGAGGCAGGAACTTGGGCTTGGGATGAGGCAGGAACTTGGGCTGGGGATGAGGCAGGAACTTGGGCTGAGGATGAGGCAGGAACTTGGGCTTGGGATGAGGCAGGAACTTGGGCTGGGGATGAGGCAGGAACTTGGGCTGGGGATGTCAGGAACTTGGGCTTGGGATGAGGCAGGAACTTGGGCTGGGGATGTCAGGAACTTGGGCTGGGGATGAGGCAAGAATTTTGGCTGGGGATGTCAGGAACTTGGGCTTGGGATGAGGCAGGAACTTGGGATGGGGATGTCAGGAACTTGGGCTTGGGATGAGGCAGGAACTTGGGCTGGCGATGAGGCAGGAACTTGCGCTGGGGATGTCAGGAACTTGGGCTGAGGATGTCAGGAACTTGGGCTGAGGATGTCAGGTACTTGGGCTTGGGATGAGGCAGGAACTTGGGCTAGGGATGTCAGGAACTTGGCCTGGGGATGTCAGGAACTTGGGCTGGGGATGTCAGGAACTTGGGCTTGGGATGAGGCAGGAACTTCGGCTGGGAATGTCAGGAACTTGGTCTGATGAGGCAGGAACTTGGGCTGAGCATGTCAGGAACTTGGGCTGAGGATGTCATGAACTTGGTCTGAGGATGAGGCAGGAACTTGGGCTGAGGATGTCAGGAACTTGGGCTGGGGATGAGGCAGGAACTTGGGCTGAGGATGAGGCAGGGACTTGGGCTGAGGATGTCAGGAACTTGGGCTGGGGATGAGGCAGGAACTTGGGCTGAGGATGTCAGGAACTTGGGCTGGGGATGTCAGGAACTTGGGCTTGGGATGAGGCAGGAACTTGGGCTGAGGATGTCAGGAACTTGGGCTGGGGATGAGGCAGGAACTTGGGCTGAGGATGTCAGGAACTTGGGCTGGGGATGAGGCAGGAACGTGGGCTGAGGATGTCAGGAACTTGGGCTGGGGATGTCAGGAACTTGGGCTGGGGATGTCAGGAACTTGGGCTTGGGATGAGGCAAGAACTTGGGCTGAGGATGTCAGGAACTTGGGCTGGGGATGTCAGGAACTTGGGCTGGGGATGTCAGGAACTTGGGCTTGTGATGAGGCAGGAACTTGGGCTGAGGATGAGGCAGGAACTTGGGCTGGGGATGTCAGGAACTTGGGCTGAGGATGTCAGGAACTTGGGCTTGGGATGAGGCAGGAACTTGGGCTGGGGATGTCAGGAATTGGGCTTGGGATGAGGCAGGAACTTGGGCTGAGGATGTCAGGAACTTGGGCTGGGGATGAGGCAGGAACTTGGGCTGGGGATGTCAGGAACCTGGGCTTGGGATGAGGCAGGAACTTGGGCTGAGGATGTCAGGAATTGGGCTGAGGATGTCAGGAACTTGGGCTGAGGATGTCAGGAACTTGGGCTGGGGATGTCAGGAACTTGGGCTTGGGATGAGGCAGGAACTTGGGCTGAGGATGTCAGGAACTAGGGCTGGGGATGAGGCAGGAACTTGGGCTGAGGATGAGGCAAGAACTTGGGCTGAGGATGAGGCAGGAACTTGGGCTGGGGATGAGGCAGGAACTTGGGCTGAGGATGAGGCAGGAACTTGGGCTGGGGATGAGGCAGGGACCTGGGCTGGGGATGTCAGGAACTTGGGCTGAGGATGTCAGGAACTTGGGCTGAGGATGAGGCAGGAACTTGGGCTGAGGATGTCAGGAACTTGGGCTGAGGATGTCAGGAACTTGGGCTTGGGATGAGGCAGGAACTTGGGCTGAGGATGTCAGGAACTTGGGCTGGGGATGTCAGGAACTTGGGCTGGGGATGTCAGGAACTTGGGCTTGGGATGAGGCAGGAACTTGGGCTGGGGATGTCAGGAACTTGGACTGATGATGAGGCAGGAACTTGGGCTGAGGATGTCAGGAACTTGGTCTGAGGATGAGGCAGGAACTTGGGCTGAGGATGTCAGGAACTTGGGCTGGGGATGAGGCAGGAACTTGGGCTGAGGATGAGGCAGGAACTTGGGCTGAGGATGTCAGGAACTTGGGCTGGGAAAGAGGCAGGAACTTGGGCTGAGGATGTCAGGAACTTGGGCTGGGGATGGCAGGAACTTGGGATTGGGATGAGGCAGGAACTTGGGCTGAGGATGTCAGGAACGTGGGCTGGGGATGAGGCAGGAACTTGGGCTGAGGATGTCAGGAACTTGGGCTGGGGATGTCAGGAACTTGGGCTGGGGATGTCAGGAACTTGGGCTGGGGGTGTCAGGAAGTTGGGCTTGGGATGAGGCAAGAACATGGGCTGCGGATGTCAGGAACTTGGGCTGGGGATGTCACGAACTTGGGCTGGGGATGTCAGGAACTTGGGCTTGTGATGAGGCAGGAACTTGGGCTGAGGATGTCAGGAACTTGGGCTGGGGATGTCAGGAACTTGGGCTGAGGATGTCAGGAACTTGGGCTGGGGATGTCAGGAACTTGGGCTGAGGATGTCAGGAACTTGGGCTGGGGATGTCCGGAACTTGAGCTGGGGATGTCAGGAACTTGGGCTGGGGATTTCAGGAACTTGGGCTGGGGATGAGGCAGGAACTTGGGCTGAGGAGGTCAGGAACTTGGGCTGGGGATGAGGCAGGAACTTGGGCTGGGGATGAGGCAGGAACTTGGGCCGAGCATGTCAGGAACTTTTGCTGAGGATGTCAGGAACTTGGGCTGGGGATGTCAGGAACTTGGGCTTGGGATGAGGCAGGAACTTGGGCTGAGGATGTCAGGAACTTGGGCTGGGGATGAGGCAGGAACTTGGGCTGGGGATGAGGCAGGAACTTGGGCTGGGGATGAGGCAGGAACTTGGGCTGGGGATGAGGCAGGAACTTGGGCTGAGAATGAGGCACGAACTTGTGCTGAGGATGAGGCAGGAACTTGGGCTGAGGATGAGGCAGGAACTTGGGCTTGGGATGAGGCAGGAACTTGGTCTGAGGATGAGGCAGGAACTTGGGCTGGGGATGAGGCAGGAACTTGGGCTTGGGATGAGGCACGAACTTGGGCTGAGGGTGAGGCAGGAACTTGGGCTTGGGATGAGGCAGGAACTTGGGCTGGGGATGAGGCAGGAACTTGGGCTGGGAATGTCAGGAACTTGGGCTGAGGATGTCAGGAACTTGGGCTGAGGATGAGGCAGGAACTTGGGCTGAGGATGAGGCAGGAACTTGGGCTTCGGATGAGGCAGGAACTTGGGCTGGGGATGAGGCAGGAACTTGGGCTGAGGATGAGGCAGGAACTTGGGCTTGGGATGAGGCAGGAACTTGGGCTGGGGATGAGGCAGGAACTTGGGCTGAGGATGAGGCAGGAACTTGGGCTTGGGATGAGGCAGGTACTTGGGCTGGGGATGAGGCAGGAACTTGGGCTGGGGATGTCAGGAACTTGGGCTTGGGATGAGGCAGGAACTTGGGCTGGGGATGAGGCAGGAACTTGGGCTGGGGATGTCAGGAACTTGGGCTGGGGATGAGGCAAGAACTTTGGCTGGGGATGTCAGGAACTTGGGCTTGGGATGAGGCAGGAACTTGGGATGGGGATGTCAGGGACTTGGGCTTGGGATGAGGCAGGAACCTGGGCTGGCGATGAGGCAGGAACTTGCGCTGGGGATGTCAGGAACTTGGGCTTGGGATGAGGCAGGAACTTGTGCTGGGGATGAGGCAGGAACTTGGGCTGAGGATGTCAGGAACTTGGGCTGAGGATGAGGCAGGAACTTGGGCTGAGGATGTCAGGAACTTGGGCTGAGGATGTCAGGAACTTGGGCTTGGGATGAGGCAGGAACTTGGGCTAGGGATGTCAGGAACTTGGGCTGGGGATGTCAGGAACTTGGGCTGGGGATGTCAGGAACTTGTGCTGAGGATGTCAGGAACTTGGGCTGAGGATGAGGCAGGAACTTGGGCTGAGGATGTCAGGAACTTGGGCTGAGGATGTCAGGAACTTGGGCTTGGGATGAGGCAGGAACTTGGGCTAGGGATGTCAGGAACTTGGGCTGGGGATGTCAGGAACTTGGGCTGGGGATGTCAGGAACTTGGGCTTGGGATGAGGCAGGAACTTCGGCTGGGAATGTCAGGAACTTGGTCTGATGATGAGGCAGGAACTTGGGCTGAGGATGTCAGGAACTTGGGCTGAGGATGTCAGGAACTTGGTCTGAGGATGAGGCAGGAACTTGGGCTGAGGATGTCAGGAACTTGGGCTGGGGATGAGGCAGGAACTTGGGCTGAGGATGAGGCAGGGACTTGGGCTGAGGATGTCAGGAACTTGGGCTGGGGATGAGGCAGGAACTTGGGCTGAGGATGTCAGGAACTTGGGCTGGGGATGTCAGGAACTTGGGCTTGGGATGAGGCAGGAACTTGGGCTGAGGATGTCAGGAACTTGGGCTGCGGATGTCAGGAACTTGGGCTGAGGATGTCAGGAACTTGGGCTGGGGATGTCAGGAACTTGGGCTGAGGATGTCAGGAACTTGGGCTGGGGATGTCAGGAACTTGAGCTGGGGATGTCAGGAACTTGAGCTGAGGATGTCAGGAACTTGGGCTGGGGATTTCAGGAACTTGGGCTGGGGATGAGGCAGGAACTTGGGCTGAGGATGTCAGGAACTTGGGCTGGGGATGAGGCAGGAACTTGGGCTGGGGATGAGGCAGGAACTTGGGCCGAGCATGTCAGGAACTTGGGCTGAGGATGTCAGGAACTTGGGCTGGGGATGTCAGGAACTTGGGCTTGGGATGAGGCAGGAACTTGGGCTGAGGATGTCAGGAACTTGGGCTGGGGATGAGGCAGGAACTTGGGCTGGGGATGAGGCAGGAACTTGGGCTGGGGATGAGGCAGGAACTTGGGCTGGGGATGAGGCAGGAACTTGGGCTGGGGATGAGGCAGGAACTTGGGCTGAGGATGAGGCACGAACTTGGGCTGAGGATGAGGCAGGAACTTGGGCTGAGGATGAGGCAGGAACTTGGGCTTGGGATGAGGCAGGAACTTGGTCTGAGGATGAGGCAGGAACTTGGGCTGGGGATGAGGCAGGAACTTGGGCTTGGGATGAGGCACGAACTTGGGCTGAGGGTGAGGCAGGAACTTGGGCTTGGGATGAGGCAGGAACTTGGGCTGGGGATGAGGCAGGAACTTGGGCTGGGAATGTCAGGAACTTGGGCTGAGGATGTCAGGAACTTGGGCTGAGGATGAGGCAGGAACTTGGGCTGAGGATGAGGCAGGAACTTGGGCTTGGGATGAGGCAGGAACTTGGGCTGGGGATGAGGCAGGAACTTGGGCTGAGGATGAGGCAGGAACTTGGGCTTGGGATGAGGCAGGAACTTGAGCTGGGGATGAGGCAGGAACTTGGGCTGAGGATGAGGCAGGAACTTGGGCTTGGGATGAGGCAGGAACTTGGGCTGGGGATGAGGCAGGAACTTGGGCTGGGGATGTCAGAAATTTGGGTTTGGGATGAGGCAGGAACTTGGGCTGATGATGTCAGCAACTTGGGCTGGGGATGAGGCAGGAACTTGGGCTGAGGATGAGGCAGGAACTTGGGCTGGGGATGAGGCAGGAATTTGGGCTGGGGATGAGGCAGGAAATTGGGCTGAGGATGAGGCAAGAACTTGGGCTGGGGATGTCAGGAATTTGGGTTTTGGATGAGGCAGGAACTTGGGCTCAGCATGTCAGGAATTTGGGCTGAGGATGTCAGGAACTTGGGCTGGGAATGTCAGGAACTTGGACTGGGGATGTCAGGAACTTGGGCTGAGGATGTCAGGAACTTGGGCTGAGGATGTCAGGAGCTTGGGCTGGGGGTGTCAGGAAGTGGGCTGGGGATGAGGCAGGAACTTGGGCTGAGGATGTCAGGAACTTGGGCTTGGGATGAGGCAGGAACTTGGGCTGAGGATGTCTGGAACTTGGGCTTGGGATGAGGCAGGAACTTGGGCTGAGGATGTCAGGAACTTTGGCTGGGGATGAGGCAGGAACTTGGGCTAGGGATGAGGCAGGAACTTGGGCTGGGGATGTCAGGAACTTGGGCTGAGGATGTCAGGAACTTGGGCTGAGGATGAGGCAGGAACTTGGGCTGAGGATGAGGCAGGAACTTGGGCTTGGGATGAGGCAGGAACTTGGGCTGGGGATGAGGCAGGAACTTGGGCTGAGGATGAGGCAGGAACTTGGGCTTGGGATGAGGCAGGAACTTGGGCTGGAGATGAGGCAGGAACTTGGGCTGGGGATGAGGCAGGAACTTGGGCTGGGGATGTCAGGAACTTGGGCTTGGGATGAGGCAGGAACTTGGGCTGGGGATGAGGCAGGAACTTGGGCTGAGGATGTCAGGAACTTGGGCTGGGGATGAGGCAGGAACGTGGGCTGAGGATGTCAGGAACTTGGGCTGGGGATGTCAGGAACTTGGGCTGGGGATGTCAGGAACTTGGGCTTGGGATGAGGCAAGAACTTGGGCTGAGGATGTCAGAAACTTGGGCTGGGGATGTCAGGAACTTGGGCTGGGGATGTCAGGATCTTGGGCTTCTGATGAGGCAGGAACTTGGGCTGAGGATGTCAGGAACTTGGGCTGGGGATGTCAGGAACTTGAGCTGGGGATGTCAGGAACTTGGGCTGGGGATGTCAGGAACTTGAGCTGGGGATGTCAGGAACTTGAGCTGAGGATGTCAGGAACTTGGGCTGGGGATGTCAGGAACTTGGGCTGGGGATGAGACAGGAACTTGGGCTGAGGATGTCAGGAACTTGGGCTGGGGATGAGGCAGGAACTTGGGCTGGGGATGAGGCAGGAACTTCGGCTGATCATGTCAGGAACTTGGGCTGAGGATGTCAGGAACTTGGGCTGGGGATGTCAGGAACTTGGGCTGGGGATGTCAGGAACTTGGGCTTGGAATGAGGCAGGAACTTGGGCTGAGGATGTCAGGAACTTGGGCTGGGGATGAGGCAGGAACTTGGGCTGAGGATGAGGCAGGAACTTGGGCTGAGGATGAGGCAGGAACTTGGGCTTGGGATGAGGCAGGAACTTGGTCTGAGGATGAGGCAGGAACTTGGGCTGATGATGAGGCAGGAACTTGGGCTTGGGATGAGGCAGGAACTTGGGCTGAGGATGAGGCAGGAACTTGGGCTTGGGATGAGGCAGGAACTTGGGCTGGGGATTAGGCAGGAACTTGGGCTGAGGATGAGGCAGGAACTTGGGCTTGGGATGAGGCAGGAACTTGGGCTGGGGATGAGGCAGGAACTTGGGCTGGGGATGTCAGGAACTTGGGCTTGGGATGAGGCAGGAACTTGGGCTGGGGATGAGGCAGGAACTTGGGCTGGGGATGTCAGGAACTTGAGCTGGGGATGTCAGGAACTTGAGCTGAGGATGTCAGGAACTTGGGCTGGGGATGTCAGGAACTTGGGCTGGGGATGAGGCAGGAACTTGGGCTGAGGATGTCAGGAACTTGGGCTGGGGATGAGGCAGGAACTTGGGCTGGGGATGAGGCAGGAACTTGGGCTGAGCATGTCAGGAACTTAGGCTGAGGATGTCAGGAACTTGGGCTGGGGATGTCAGGAACTTGGGCTTGGGATGTGGCAGGAACTTGGGCTGAGGATGTCAGGAACTTGGGCTGGGGATGAGGCAGGAACTTGGGCTGGGGATGAGGCAGGAACTTGGGCTAGGGATGAGGCAGGAACTTGGGCTGGGGATGAGGCAGGAACTTGGGCTGAGGATGAGGCAGGAACTTGGGCTGAGGATGAGGCAGGAACTTGGGCTGAGGATGAGGCAGGAACTTGGGCTTGGGATGAGGCAGGAACTTGGTCTGAGGATGAGGCAGGAACTTGGGCTGGGGATGAGGCAGGAACTTGGGCTTGGGATGAGGCACGAACTTGGGCTGAGGGTGAGGCAGGAACTTGGGCTTGGGATGAGGCAGGAACTTGGGCTGGGGATGAGGCAGGAACTTGGGCTGGGGATGTCAGGAACTTGGGCTGAGGATGTCAGGAACTTGGGCTGAGGATGAGGCAGGAACTTGGGCTGAGGATGAGGCAGGAACTTGGGCTTGGGATGAGGCAGGAACTTGGGCTGGGGATGAGGCAGGAACTTGGGCTGAGGATGAGGCAGGAACTTGGGCTTGGGATGAGGCAGGAACTTGGGCTGGGGATGAGGCAGGAACTTGGGCTGGGGATGAGGCAGGAACTTGGGCTGGGGATGTCAGGAACTTGGGCTTGGGATGAGGCAGGAACTTGGGCTGGGGATGAGGCAGGAACTTGGGCTGGGGATGTCAGGAACTTGGGCTTGGGATGAGGCAGGAACTTGTGATGGGGATGTCAGGAACTTGGGCTTGGGATGAGGCTGGACCTTGGGCTGGGGATGAGGCAGGAACTTGGGCTGGGGATGTCAGGAACTTGGGCTTGGGATGAGGCAGGAACTTGTGCTCGGGATGAGGCAGGAACTTGGGCTGAGGATGTCAGGAACTTGGGCTGAGGATGTCAGGAACTTGGGCTGGGGATGAGGCAGGAACTTGGGCTGGGGATATCACGAACTTGGGCTTGGGATGAGGCAGGAACTTGGGCTGGGGATGTCAGGAACTTCGGCTTGGGATGAGGCAGGAACTTGGGCTGGGGATGTCAGGAACTTGGGCTGGGGATGTCAGGAACTTGGGCTGGGGTTGAGGCAGGAACTTGGGCTGAGGATGTCAGGAACTTGGGCTGGGGATGTCAGGAACTTGGGCTGAGGATGTCAGGAACTTGGGCTGGGGATGTCAGGAACTTGGGCTGGAGATGAGGCAGGAACTTGGGCTGAGGATGAGGCAGGAACTTGGGCTGAGGATGAGGCAGGAACTTGGGCTGGGGATGTCAGGAACTTGGGCTGGGGATGTCAGGAACTTCGGCTTGGGATGAGGCAGGAACTTGGGCTGGGGATGTCAGGAACTTGGGCTGGGGATGAGGCAGGAACTTGGGCTGGGGATGTCAGGAACTTGGGCTTGGGATGAGGCAGGAACTTGGGATGGGGATGTCAGGAACTTGGGCTTGGGATGAGGCAGGAACTTGGGCTGGGGATGAGGCAGGAAATTGGGCTGGGGATGTCAGGAACGTGGGCTTGGGTTGAGGCAGGAACCTGTGCTGAGGATGTCAGGAACTTGGGCTGGGGATGTCAGGAACTTGGGCTGGGGATGTCAGGAACTTGGGCTGAGGATGTCAGGAACTTGGGCTGAGGATGAGGCAGGAACTTGGGCTGAGGATGAGGCAGGAACTTGGGCTTGGGATGAGGCAGGAACTTGGGCTGGGGATGAGGCAGGAACTTGGGCTGAGGATGAGGCAGGAACTTGGGCTTGGGATGAGGCAGGAACTTAGGCTGGGGATGAGGCAGGAACTTGGGCTGGGGATGAGGCAGGAACTTGGGCTGGGGATGTCAGGAACTTGGGCTTGGGATGAGGCAGGAACTTGGGCTGGGGATGAGGCAGGAACTTGGGCTGGGGATGTCAGGAACTTGGGCTTGGGATGAGGCAGGAACTTGTGATGGGGATGTCAGGAACTTGGGCTTGGGATGAGGCTGGACCTTGGGCTGGGGATGAGGCAGGAACTTGGGCTGGGGATGTCAGGAACTTGGGCTTGGGATGAGGCAGGAACTTGTGCTCGGGATGAGGCAGGAACTTGGGCTGAGGATGTCAGGAACTTGGGCTGGGGATGTCAGGAACTTGGGCTGAGGATGTCAGGAACTTGGGCTGGAGATGAGGCAGGAACTTGGGCTGAGGATGAGGCAGGAACTTGGGCTGAGGATGAGGCAGGAACTTGGGCTGGGGATGTCAGGAACTTGGGCTGGGGATGTCAGGAACTTCGGCTTGGGATGAGGCAGGAACTTGGGCTGGGGATGTCAGGAACTTGGGCTGGGGATGAGGCAGGAACTTGGGCTGGGGATGTCAGGAACTTGGGCTTGGGATGAGGCAGGAACTTGGGATGGGGATGTCAGGAACTTGGGCTTGGGATGAGGCAGGAACTTGGGCTGGGGATGAGGCAGGAAATTGGGCTGGGGATGTCAGGAACGTGGGCTTGGGATGAGGCAGGAACTTGGGCTGGGGATGTCAGGAACTTCGGCTTGGGATGAGGCAGGAACTTGGGCTGGGGATGTCAGGAACTTGGGCTGGGGATGAGGCAGGAACTTGGGCTGGGGATGTCAGGAACTTGGGCTTGGGATGAGGCAGGAACTTGGGATGGGGATGTCAGGAACTTGGGCTTGGGATGAGGCAGGATCTTGGGCTGGGGATGAGGCAGGAAATTGGGCTGGGGATGTCAGGAACGTGGGCTTGGGTTGAGGCAGGAACCTGTGCTGAGGATGTCAGGAACTTGGCCTTGGGATGAGGCAGGAACTTGGGATGGGGATGTCAGGAACTTGGCCTTGGGATGAGGCAGGAACTTGGTCTGGGGATGAGGCAGGAACTTGGGCTTGGGATGAGGCAGGAACTTGGGCTGAGAATGAGGCAGGAACTTGGGCTGGGGATGTCAGGAACTTGGGCTGGGGATGTCAGGAACTTGGGCTGAGGATGTCAGGAACTTGGGCTGGGGATGTCAGGAACTTGGGCTGGGGATGTCAGGAACTTGGGCTGAGGATGTCAGGAACTTGGGCTGGGGATGTCAGGAACTTGGGCTGAGAATGAGGCAGGAACTTGGGCTTGGGATGAGGCAGGAACTTGGGCTGAGAATGAGGCAGGAACTTGGGCTGGGGATGTCAGGAACTTGGGCTGAGGATGTCAGGAACTTGGGCTGGGGATGTCAGGAACTTGGGCTGGGGATGTCAGGAACTTGGGCTGAGGATGTCAGGAACTTGAGCTGAGGATGTCAGGAACTTGGGCTTGGGATGAGGCAGGAACTTGGGCTGAGGATGTCAGGAACTTGAGCTGAGGATGTCAGGAACTTGGGCTGGGGATGTCAGGAACTTGGGCTGGGGATGAGGCAGGAACTTGGGCTGGGGATGTCAGGAACTTGGGCTAGGGATGTCAGGGACTTGGGCTTGGGATGAGGCAGGAACTTGGGCTGAGGATGTCAGGAACTTGGGCTGGGGATGAGGCAGGAACTTGGGCTGGGGATATCACGAACTTGGGCTGGGAATGTAAGGAACTTGGGCTGAGGATGAGGCAGGAACTTGGGCTGAGGATGAGGCAGGAACTTGGGCTGGGGATGTCAGGAACTTCGGCTTGGGATGAGGCAGGAACTTGGGCTGGGGATGTCAGGAACTTGGGCTGGGGATGTCGCAGGAACTTGGGCTGAGGATGTCAGGAACTTGGGCTGGGGATGAGGCAGGAACTTGGGCTGAGGATGTCAGGAAATTGGGCTGAGGATGTCAGGAACTTGGGCTGGGGATGTCAGGAACTTGGGCTGAGGATGAGGCAGGAACTTGGGCTGAGGATGAGGCAGGAACCTGGGTTGGGGATGTCAGGAACTTGGGCTGGGGATGAGTCAGGAACTTGGGCTTGGGATGAGGCAGGAACTTGGGCTGGGGATGAGGCAGGAAATAAGGCTGGGGATGAGGCAGGAACTTGGGCTTGGGATGAGGCAGGAACTTGGGCTGGGGATGAGGCAGGAACTTGGGCTGGGGATGTCAGGAACTTGGGCTTGGGATGAGGCAGGAACTTGGGCTGGGGATGAGGCAGGAACTTGACCTGGGGATGTCAGGAACTTGGGCTTGGGATATCAGGAACGTGGGCTTGGGATGAGGCAGGAACTTGTGCTGGGGATGTCAGGAACTTGGGCGTGGGATGAGGCAGGAACTTGGGCTGGGGATGAGGCAGGAACTTGAGCTGGGGATGTCAGGAACTTGGGCTTGGGATGAGACAGGAACTTGGGCTGAGGATGTCAGGAACTTGGGCTGGGGATGAGGCAGGAACTTGGGCTGAGGAGGAGGCAGGAACTTGGGCTGTGGATGAGGCAGGATCTTGGGCTGAGGATGTCAGGAACGTGGGCTGAGGATGTCAGGAACTTGGCCTGAGGATGTCAGGAACTTGGGCTGAGGATGTCAGGAACTTGGGCTGAGGATGTCAGGAACTTGGGCTGGGAATGAGGCAGGAACTTGGGCTGAGGATGTCAGGAACTTGGGCTGGGGATGTCAGGAACTTGGGCTGGGGATGTCAGGAACTTGGGCTGGGGATGAGGCAGGAAATTGGGCTGGGGATGTCAGGAACTTGGGCTTGGGATGAGGCAGGAACTTGGGCTGAGGATGTCAGGAACTTGGGCTTGGGATGAGGCAGGAACTTGGGCTGAGGATGTCAGGAACTTGGGCTTGGGATGAGGCAGGAACTTGGGCTGAGGATGCCAGGAACATGGGCTGGGGATGCCAGGAACTTGGGCTGAGGAAGTCAGGAACTTGGGCTGGGGATGTCAGGAAATTGAGGTGAGGATGTCAGGAACTTGGGCTGGGGATGTCAGGAACTTGGGCTGGGGATGTCAGGAACTTGGGCTGGGGATGTCAGGAACTTGGGCTGGGGATGTCAGGAACTTGGGCTGAGGATGAGGCAGGAACTTGGGCTGGGGATGAGGCAGGAACTTGGGCTGGGGATGAGGCAGGAATTGGGCTGGGGATGAGGCAGGAACTTGGGCTGAGGATGAGGCAGAAACTTGGGCTGAGGATGAGGCAGGAACTTGGGCTGGGGATGAGGCAGGAATTGGGCTGGGGATGAGGCAGGAACTTGGGCTGAGGATGAGGCAGGAACTTGGGCTGAGGATGAGGCAGGAACTTGGGCTTGGGATGAGGCAGGAACTTGGTCTGAGGATGAGGCAGGAACTTGGGCTGGGGATGAGGCAGGAACTTGGGCTTGGGATGAGGCAGGAACTTGGGCTGAGGATGAGGCAGGAACTTGGGCTTGGGATGAGGCAGGAACTTGGGCTGGGGATGAGGCAGGAACTTGGGCTGAGGATGAGGCAGGAACTTGGGCTGGGATGAGGCAGGAACTTGGGCTGGGGATGAGGCAGGAACTTGGGCTGGGGATGTCAGGAACTTGGGCTTGGGATGAGGCAGGAACTTGGGCTGGGGATGAGGCAGGAACTTGGGCTGGGGATGTCAGGAACTTGAGCTGGGGATGTCAGGAACTTGAGCTGAGGATGTCAGGAACTTGGGCTGGGGATGTCAGGAACTTGGGCTGGGGATGAGGCAGGAACTTGGGCTGGGGATGAGGCAGGAACTTGGGCTGGGGATGAGGCAGGAACTTGGGCTGAGCATGTCAGGAACTTAGGCTGAGGATGTCAGGAACTTGGGCTGGGGATGTCAGGAACTTGGGCTTGGGATGTGGCAGGAACTTGGGCTGAGGATGTCAGGAACTTGGGCTGGGGATGAGGCAGGAACTTGGGCTGGGGATGAGGCAGGAACTTGGGCTAGGGATGAGGCAGGAACTTGGGCTGGGGATGAGGCAGGAACTTGGGCTGAGGATGAGGCAGGAAATTGGGCTGAGGATGAGGCAGGAACTTGGGCTGAGGATGAGGCAGGAACTTGGGCTTGGGATGAGGCAGGAACTTGGTCTGAGGATGAGGCAGGAACTTGGGCTGGGGATGAGGCAGGAACTTGGGCTTGGGATGAGGCACGAACTTGGGCTGAGGGTGAGGCAGGAACTTGGGCTTGGGATGAGGCAGGAACTTGGGCTGGGGATGAGGCAGGAACTTGGGCTGGGGATGTCAGGAACTTGGGCTGAGGATGTCAGGAACTTGGGCTGAGGATGAGGCAGGAACTTGGGCTGAGGATGAGGCAGGAACTTGGGCTGGGGATGAGGCAGGAACTTGTGATGGGGATGTCAGGAACTTGGGCTTGGGATGAGGCTGGAACTTGGGCTGGGGATGAGGCAGGAACTTGGGCTGGGGATGTCAGGAACTTGGGCTTGGGATGAGGCAGGAACTTGGGCTTGGGATGAGGCAGGAACTTGGGCTGAGGATGTCAGGAACTTGGGCTGGGGATGAGGCAGGAACTTGGGCTGGGGATATCACGAACTTGGGCTTGGGATGAGGCAGGAACTTGGGCTGGGGATGTCAGGAACTTCGGCTTGGGATGAGGCAGGAACTTGGGCTGGGGATGTCAGGAACTTGGGCTGGGGATGTCAGGAACTTGGGCTGGGGATGAGGCAGGAACTTGGGCTGAGGATGTCAGGAACTTGGGCTGGGGATGAGGCTGGAAGTTGGGCTGGGGATGTCAGGAACTTGGGCTTGCGATGAGGCAGGAACTTGGGCTGAGGATGTCAGGAACTTGGGCTGAGGATGTCAGGAACTTGGGCTGGGGATGTCAGGAACTTGGGCTGGAGATGAGGCAGGAACTTGGGCTGAGGATGAGGCAGGAACTTGGGCTGAGGATGAGGCAGGAACTTGGGCTGGGAATGTCAGGAACTTGGGCTGGGGATGTCAGGAACTTCGGCTTGGGATGAGGCAGGAACTTGGGCTGGGGATGTCAGGAACTTGGGCTGGGGATGAGGCAGGAACTTGGGCTGGGGATGAGGCAGGAAATTGGGCTGGGGATGTCAGGAACGTGGGCTTGGGATGAGGCAGAAACTTGATCTGAGGATGAGGCAGGAACTTGGGCTTGGGATGAGGCAGGAACTTGGGCTGAGAATGAGGCAGGAACTTGGGCTGGGGATGTCAGGAACTTGGGCTGGGGATGTGAGGAACTTGGGCTGAGGATGTCAGGAACTTGGGCTGGGGATGTCAGCAACTTGGGCTTGGGATGAGGCAGGAACTTGGGCTGAGGATGTCAGGAGCTTGGGCTGGGGAAGTCAGGAACTTGGGCTGGGGATGTCAGGAACTTGGGCTGATGATGTCAGGAACTTGAGCTGAGGATGTCAGGAACTTGGGCTTGGGATGAGGCAGGAACTTGGGCTGAGGATGTCAGGAACTTGAGCTGAGGATGTCAGGAACTTGGGCTGGGGATGTCAGGAACTTGGGCTGGGGATGAGGCAGGAACTTGGGCTGGGGATGTCAGGAACTTGGGCTAGGGATGTCAGGAACTTGGGCTTGGGATGAGGCAGGAACTTGGGCTGAGGATGTCAGGAACTTGGGCTGGGGATGAGGCAGCAACTTGGGCTGGGGATATCACGAACTTGGGTGGGAATGTAAGGAACTTGGGCTGAGGATGAGGCAGGAACTTGGGCTGAGGATGAGGCAGGAACTTGGGCTGGGGATGTCAGGAACTTCGGCTTGGGATGTCGCTGGAACTTGGGCTGAGGATGTCAGGAACTTGGGCTGGGGATGAGGCAGGAACTTGGGCTGGGGATGTCAGGAACTTGGGCTGAGGATGAGGCAGGAACTTGGGCTGAGGATGAGGCAGGAACCTGGGCTGGGGATGTCAGGAACTTGGGCTGGGGATGAGTCAGGAACTTGGGCTTGGGATGAGGCAGGAACTTGGGCTGGGGATGAGGCAGGAACTTAGGCTGGGGATGAGGCAGGAACTTGGGCTTGGGATGAGGCAGGAACTTGGGCTGGGGATGAGGCAGGAACTTGGGCTGGGGATGTCAGGAACTTGGGCTTGGGATGAGGCAGGAACTTGGGCTGGGGATGAGGCAGGAACTTGACCTGGGGATGTCAGGAACTTGGGCTGGGGATGAGGCAGGAACTTGGGCTGGGGATGTCAGGAACTTGGGCTTGGGATGAGGCAGGAACTAGGGCTGGGGATGTCAGGAACTTGGGCTGGGGATGAGGCAGGAACTTGGGCTGGGGATATCAGGAACTTGGGCTTGGGATGAGGCAGGAACTTGTGCTGGGGATGTCAGGAACTTGGGCTTGGGATGAGGCAGGAACTTGGGCTGGGGATGAGGCAGGAACTTGAGCTGGGGATGTCAGGAACTTGGGCTTGGGATGAGACAGGAACTTGGGCTGAGTATGTCAGGAACTTGGGCTGGGGATGAGGCAGGAACTTGGGCTGGGGATGTCAGGAACTTGGGCTTGGGATAAGGCAGGAACTTGGGCTGAGGATGTCAGGAACTTGGGCTGGGGATGAGGCAGGAACTTGGGCTGAGGATGAGGCACGAACTTGGGCTGGGGATGAGGCAGGAACTTGGGCTGAGGATGTCAGGAACTTGGGCTGAGGATGTCAGGAACTTGGCCTGAGGATGTCAGGAACTTGGGCTGAGGATGTCAGGAACTTGGGCTGAGGATGTCAGGAACTTGGGCTGGGGATGAGGCAGGAACTTGGGCTGAGGATGTCAGGAACTTGGGCTGGGGATGTCAGGAACTTGGGCTGGGGATGTCAGGAACTTGGGCTGGGGATGAGGTAGGTAATTGGGCTGGGGATGTCAGGAACTTGGGCTTGGGATGAGGCAGGAACTTGGGCTGAGGATGTCAGGAACTTGGGCTTGGGATGAGGCAGGAACTTGGGCTGAGGATGTCAGGAACTTGGGCTTGGGATGAGGCAAGAACTTGGGCTGAGGATGCCAGGAACTTGGGCTGGGGATGCCAGGAACTTGGGCTGAGGATGTCAGGAACTTGGGCTGGGGATGTCAGGAACTTGAGCTGCGGATGTCAGGAACTTGGGCTGGGGATGTCAGGATCTTGGGCTGGGGATGTCAGGAACTTGGGCTGGGGATGTCAGGAACTTGGGCTGAGGATGTCAGGAACTTGAGCTGAGGATGTCAGGAACTTGGGCTTGGGATGAGGCAGGAACTTGGGCTGAGGATGTCAGGAACTTGAGCTGAGGATGTCAGGAACTTGGGCTGAGGATGTCAGGAACTTGGGCTGGGGATGAGGCAGGAACTTGGGCTGTGGATGTCAGGAACTTCGGCTTGGGATGAGTAAGGAACTTGGGCTGGGGATGTCAGGAACTTGGGCTGGGGATGTCAGGAACTTGGGCTGGGGATGTCAGGAACTTGGGCTTCTGATGAGGCAGGAACTTGGGCTGAGGATGTCAGGAACTTGGGCTGGGGATGTCAGGAACTTGAGCTGGGGATGTCAGGAACTTGGGCTGGGGATGTCAGGAACTTGAGCTGGGGATGTCAGGAACTTGAGCTGAGGATGTCAGGAACTTGGGCTGGGGATGTCAGGAACTTGGGCTGGGGATGAGGCAGGAACTTGGGCTGAGGATGTCAGGAACTTGGGCTGGGGATGAGGCAGGAACTTGGGCTGGGGATGAGGCAGGAACTTGGGCTGATCATGTCAGGAACTTGGGCTGAGGATGTCAGGAACTTGGGCTGGGGATGTCAGGAACTTGGGCTTGGAATGAGGCAGGAACTTGGGCTGAGGATGTCAGGAACTTGGGCTGGGGATGAGGCAGGAACTTGGGCTGGGAATGAGGCAGGAACTTGCGCTGGGGATGAGGCAGGAATTGGGCTGGGGATGAGGCAGGAACTTGGGCTGAGGATGAGGCAGGAACTTGGGCTGAGGATGAGGCAGGAACTTGAGCTTGGGATGAGGCAGGAACTTGGTCTGAGGATGAGGCAGGAACTTGGGCTGGGGATGAGGCAGGAACTTGGGCTTGGGATGAGGCAGGAACTTGGGCTGAGGATGAGGCAGGAACTTGGGCTTGGGATGAGGCAGGAACTTGGGCTGGGGATGAGGCAGGAACTTGGGCTGAGGATGAGGCAGGAACTTGGGCTTGGGATGAGGCAGGAACTTGGGCTGGGGATGAGGCAGGAACTTGGGCTGGGGATGTCAGGAACTTGGGCTTGGGATGAGGCAGGAACTTGGGCTGGGGATGAGGCACGAACTTGGGCTGGGGATGTCAGGAACTTGAGCTGGGGATGTCAGGAACTTGAGCTGAGGATGTCAGGAACTTGGGCTGGGGATGTCAGGAACTTGGGCTGGGGATGAGGCAGGAACTTGGGCTGAGGATGTCAGGAACTTGGGCTGGGGATGAGGCAGGAACTTGGGCTGGGGATGAGGCAGGAACTTGGGCTGAGCATGTCAGGAACTTAGGCTGAGGATGTCAGGAACTTGGGCTGGGGATGTCAGGAACTTGGGCTTGGGATGTGGCAGGAACTTGGGCTGAGGATGTCAGGAACTTGGGCTGGGGATGAGGCAGGAACTTGGGCTGGGGATGAGGCAGGAACTTGGGCTAGGGATGAGGCAGGAACTTGGGCTGGGGATGAGGCAGGAACTTGGGCTGAGGATGAGGCAGGAACTTGGGCTGAGGATGAGGCAGGAACTTGGGCTGAGGATGAGGCAGGAACTTGGGCTTGGGATGAGGCAGGAACTTGGTCTGAGGATGAGGCAGGAACTTGGGCTGGGGATGAGGCAGGAACTTGGGCTTGGGATGAGGCACGAACTTGGGCTGAGGGTGAGGCAGGAACTTGGGCTTGGGATGAGGCAGGAACTTGGGCTGGGGATGAGGCAGGAACTTGGGCTGGGGATGTCAGGAACTTGGGCTGAGGATGTCAGGAACTTGGGCTGAGGATGAGGCAGGAACTTGGGCTGAGGATGAGGCAGGAACTTGGGCTTGGGATGAGGCAGGAACTTGGGCTGGAGATGAGGCAGGAACTTGGGCTGGGGATGAGGCAGGAACTTGGGCTGGGGATGTCAGGAACTTGGGCTTGGGATGAGGCAGGAACTTGGGCTGGGGATGAGGCAGGAACTTGGGCTGAGGATGTCAGGAACTTGGGCTGGGGATGAGGCAGGAACGTGGGCTGAGGATGTCAGGAACTTGGGCTGGGGATGTCAGGAACTTGGGCTGGGGATGTCAGGAACTTGGGCTTGGGATGAGGCAAGAACTTGGGCTGAGGATGTCAGAAACTTGGGCTGGGGATGTCAGGAACTTGGGCTGGGGATGTCAGGAACTTGGGCTTCTGATGAGGCAGGAACTTGGGCTGAGGATGTCAGGAACTTGGGCTGGGGATGTCAGGAACTTGAGCTGGGGATGTCAGGAACTTGGGCTGGGGATGTCAGGAACTTGAGCTGGGGATGTCAGGAACTTGAGCTGAGGATGTCAGGAACTTGGGCTGGGGATGTCAGGAACTTGGGCTGGGGATGAGGCAGGAACTTGGGCTGAGGATGTCAGGAACTTGGGCTGGGGATGAGGCAGGAACTTGGGCTGGGGATGAGGCAGGAACTTGGGCTGATCATGTCAGGAACTTGGGCTGAGGATGTCAGGAACTTGGGCTGGGGATGTCAGGAACTTGGGCTTGGAATGAGGCAGGAACTTGGGCTGAGGATGTCAGGAACTTGGGCTGGGGATGAGGCAGGAACTTGGGCTGGGAATGAGGCAGGAACTTGCGCTGGGGATGAGGCAGGAATTGGGCTGGGGATGAGGCAGGAACTTGGGCTGAGGATGAGGCAGGAACTTGGGCTGAGGATGAGGCAGGAACTTGGGCTTGGGATGAGGCAGGAACTTGGTCTGAGGATGAGGCAGGAACTTGGGCTGGGGATGAGGCAGGAACTTGGGCTTGGGATGAGGCAGGAACTTGGGCTGAGGATGAGGCAGGAACTTGGGCTTGGGATGAGGCAGGAACTTGGGCTGGGGATGAGGCAGGAAATTGGGCTGAGGATGAGGCAGGAACTTGGGCTTGGGATGAGGCAGGAACTTGGGCTGGGGATGAGGCAGGAACTTGGGCTGGGGATGTCAGGAACTTGGGCTTGGGATGAGGCAGGAACTTGGGCTGGGGATGAGGCAGGAACTTGGGCTGGGGATGTCAGGAACTTGAGCTGGGGATGTCAGGAACTTGAGCTGAGGATGTCAGGAACTTGGGCTGGGGATGTCAGGAACTTGGGCTGGGGATGAGGCAGGAACTTGGGCTGAGGATGTCAGGAACTTGGGCTGGGGATGAGGCAGGAACTTGGGCTGGGGATGAGGCAGGAACTTGGGCTGAGCATGTCAGGAACTTAGGCTGAGGATGTCAGGAACTTGGGCTGGGGATGTCAGGAACTTGGGCTTGGGATGTGGCAGGAACTTGGGCTGAGGATGTCAGGAACTTGGGCTGGGGATGAGGCAGGAACTTGGGCTGGGGATGAGGCAGGAACTTGGGCTAGGGATGAGGCAGGAACTTGGGCTGGGGATGAGGCAGGAACTTGGGCTGAGGATGAGGCAGGAACTTGGGCTGAGGATGAGGCAGGAACTTGGGCTGAGGATGAGGCAGGAACTTGGGCTTGGGATGAGGCAAGAACTTGGTCTGAGGATGAGGCAGGAACTTGGGCTGGGGATGAGGCAGGAACTTGGGCTTGGGATGAGGCACGAACTTGGGCTGAGGGTGAGGCAGGAACTTGGGCTTGGGATGAGGCAGGAACTTGGGCTGGGGATGAGGCAGGAACTTGGGCTGGGGATGTCAGGAACTTGGGCTGAGGATGTCAGGAACTTGGGCTGAGGATGAGGCAGGAACTTGGGCTGAGGATGAGGCAGGAACTTGGGCTTGGGATGAGGCAGGAACTTGGGCTGGGGATGAGGCAGGAACTTGGGCTGAGGATGAGGCAGGAACTTGGGCTTGGGATGAGGCAGGAACTTGGGCTGGGGATGAGGCAGGAACTTGGGCTGGGGATGAGGCAGGAACTTGGGCTGGGGATGTCAGGAACTTGGGCTTGGGATGAGGCAGGAACTTGGGCTGGGGATGAGGCAGGAACTTGGGCTGGGGATGTCAGGAACTTGGGCTTGGGATGAGGCAGGAACTTGTGATGGGGATGTCAGGAACTTGGGCTTGGGATGAGGCTGGACCTTGGGCTGGGGATGAGGCAGGAACTTGGGCTGGGGATGTCAGGAACTTGGGCTTGGGATGAGGCAGGAACTTGTGCTCGGGATGAGGCAGGAACTTGGGCTGAGGATGTCAGGAACTTGGGCTGAGGATGTCAGGAACTTGGGCTGGGGATGAGGCAGGAACTTGGGCTGGGGATATCACGAACTTGGGCTTGGGATGAGGCAGGAACTTGGGCTGGGGATGTCAGGAACTTCGGCTTGGGATGAGGCAGGAACTTAGGCTGGGGATGTCAGGAACTTGGGCTGGGGATGTCAGGAACTTGGGCTGGGGATGAGGCAGGAACTTGGGCTGAGGATGTCAGGAACTTGGGCTGGGGATGTCAGGAACTTGGGCTGAGGATGTCAGGAACTTGGGCTGGGGATGTCAGGAACTTGGGCTGAGGATGAGGCAGGAACTTGGGCTGGGGATGTCAGGAACTTGGGCTGGGGATGTCAGGAACTTCGGCTTGGGATGAGGCAGGAACTTGGGCTGGGGATGTCAGGAACTTGGGCTGGGGATGAGGCAGGAACTTGGGCTGGGGATGTCAGGAACTTGGGCTTGGGATGAGGCAGGAACTTGGGATGGGGATGTCAGGAACTTGGGCTTGGGATGAGGCAGGAACTTGGGCTGGGGATGAGGCAGGAAATTGGGCTGGGGATGTCAGGAACGTGGGCTGGGGATGAGGCAGGAACTTGGGCTGGGGATGAGGCAGGAACTTGGGCTGGGGATGTCAGGAACTTGGGCTGAGGATGAGGCAGGAACTTGGGCTGAGGATGAGGCAGGAACTTGGGCTTGGGATGAGGCAGGAACTTGGGCTGGGGATGAGGCAGGAACTTGGGCTGGGGATGAGGCAGGAACTTGGGCTGGGGATGTCAGGAACTTGGGCTGAGGATGAGGCAGGAACTTGGGCTGAGGATGAGGCAGGAACTTGGGCTTGGGATGAGGCAGGAACTTGGGCTGGGGATGAGGCAGGAACTTGGGCTGAGGATGAGGCAGGAACTTGGGCTTGGGATGAGGCAGGAACTTGGGCTGGGGATGAGGCAGGAACTTGGGCTGGGGATGAGGCAGGAACTTGGGCTGGGGATGTCAGGAACTTGGGCTTGGGATGAGGCAGGAACTTGGGCTGGGGATGATGCAGGAACTTGGGCTGGGGATGTCAGGAACTTGGGCTTGGGATGAGGCAGGAACTTGTGATGGGGATGTCAGGAACTTGGGCTTGGGATGAGGCTGGACCTTGGGCTGGGGATGAGGCAGGAACTTGGGCTGGGGATGTCAGGAACTTCGGCTTGGGATGAGGCAGGAACTTGGGCTGGGGATGTCAGGAACTTGGGCTGGGGATGTCAGGAACTTGGGCTGGGGATGAGGCAGGAACTTGGGCTGAGGATGTCAGGAACTTGGGCTGGGGATGTCAGGAACTTGGGCTGAGGATGTCAGGAACTTGGGCTGGGGATGTCAGGAACTTGGGCTGGAGATGAGGCAGGAACTTGGGCTGAGGATGAGGCAGGAACTTGGGCTGAGGATGAGGCAGGAACTTGGGCTGAGGATGAGGCAGGAACTTGGGCTGGGGATGAGGCAGGAACTTGGGCTGAGGATGAGGCAGGAACTTGGGCTGAGGATGAGGCAGGAACTTGGGCTGAGGATGAGGCAGGAACTTGGGCTTGGGATGAGGCAAGAACTTGGTCTGAGGATGAGGCAGGAACTTGGGCTGGGGATGAGGCAGGAACTTGGGCTTGGGATGAGGCACGAACTTGGGCTGAGGGTGAGGCAGGAACTTGGGCTTGGGATGAGGCAGGAACTTGGGCTGGGGATGAGGCAGGAACTTGGGCTGGGGATGTCAGGAACTTGGGCTGAGGATGTCAGGAACTTGGGCTGAGGATGAGGCAGGAACTTGGGCTGAGGATGAGGCAGGAACTTGGGCTTGGGATGAGGCAGGAACTTGGGCTGGGGATGAGGCAGGAACTTGGGCTGAGGATGAGGCAGGAACTTGGGCTTGGGATGAGGCAGGAACTTGGGCTGGGGATGAGGCAGGAACTTGGGCTGGGGATGAGGCAGGAACTTGGGCTGGGGATGTCAGGAACTTGGGCTTGGGATGAGGCAGGAACTTGGGCTGGGGATGAGGCAGGAACTTGGGCTGGGGATGTCAGGAACTTGGGCTTGGGATGAGGCAGGAACTTGTGATGGGGATGTCAGGAACTTGGGCTTGGGATGAGGCTGGACCTTGGGCTGGGGATGAGGCAGGAACTTGGGCTGGGGATGTCAGGAACTTGGGCTTGGGATGAGGCAGGAACTTGTGCTCGGGATGAGGCAGGAACTTGGGCTGAGGATGTCAGGAACTTGGGCTGAGGATGTCAGGAACTTGGGCTGGGGATGAGGCAGGAACTTGGGCTGGGGATATCACGAACTTGGGCTTGGGATGAGGCAGGAACTTGGGCTGGGGATGTCAGGAACTTCGGCTTGGGATGAGGCAGGAACTTAGGCTGGGGATGTCAGGAACTTGGGCTGGGGATGTCAGGAACTTGGGCTGGGGATGAGGCAGGAACTTGGGCTGAGGATGTCAGGAACTTGGGCTGGGGATGTCAGGAACTTGGGCTGAGGATGTCAGGAACTTGGGCTGGGGATGTCAGGAACTTGGGCTGAGGATGAGGCAGGAACTTGGGCTGGGGATGTCAGGAACTTGGGCTGGGGATGTCAGGAACTTCGGCTTGGGATGAGGCAGGAACTTGGGCTGGGGATGTCAGGAACTTGGGCTGGGGATGAGGCAGGAACTTGGGCTGGGGATGTCAGGAACTTGGGCTTGGGATGAGGCAGGAACTTGGGATGGGGATGTCAGGAACTTGGGCTTGGGATGAGGCAGGAACTTGGGCTGGGGATGAGGCAGGAAATTGGGCTGGGGATGTCAGGAACGTGGGCTGGGGATGAGGCAGGAACTTGGGCTGGGGATGAGGCAGGAACTTGGGCTGGGGATGTCAGGAACTTGGGCTGAGGATGAGGCAGGAACTTGGGCTGAGGATGAGGCAGGAACTTGGGCTTGGGAGGAGGCAGGAACTTGGGCTGGGGATGAGGCAGGAACTTGGGCTGGGGATGAGGCAGGAACTTGGGCTGGGGATGTCAGGAACTTGGGCTGAGGATGAGGCAGGAACTTGGGCTGAGGATGAGGCAGGAACTTGGGCTTGGGATGAGGCAGGAACTTGGGCTGGGGATGAGGCAGGAACTTGGGCTGAGGATGAGGCAGGAACTTGGGCTTGGGATGAGGCAGGAACTTGGGCTGGGGATGAGGCAGGAACTTGGGCTGGGGATGAGGCAGGAACTTGGGCTGGGGATGTCAGGAACTTGGGCTTGGGATGAGGCAGGAACTTGGGCTGGGGATGATGCAGGAACTTGGGCTGGGGATGTCAGGAACTTGGGCTTGGGATGAGGCAGGAACTTGTGATGGGGATGTCAGGAACTTGGGCTTGGGATGAGGCTGGACCTTGGGCTGGGGATGAGGCAGGAACTTGGGCTGGGGATGTCAGGAACTTCGGCTTGGGATGAGGCAGGAACTTGGGCTGGGGATGTCAGGAACTTGGGCTGGGGATGTCAGGAACTTGGGCTGGGGATGAGGCAGGAACTTGGGCTGAGGATGTCAGGAACTTGGGCTGGGGATGTCAGGAACTTGGGCTGAGGATGTCAGGAACTTGGGCTGGGGATGTCAGGAACTTGGGCTGGAGATGAGGCAGGAACTTGGGCTGAGGATGAGGCAGGAACTTGGGCTGAGGATGAGGCAGGAACTTGGGCTGGGGATGTCAGGAACTTGGGCTGGGGATGTCAGGAACTTCGGCTTGGGATGAGGCAGGAACTTGGGCTGGGGATGTCAGGAACTTGGGCTGGGGATGAGGCAGGAACTTGGGCTGGGGATGTCAGGAACTTGGGCTTGGGATGAGGCAGGAACTTGGGATGGGGATGTCAGGAACTTGGGCTTGGGATGAGGCAGGATCTTGGGCTGGGGATGAGGCAGGAAATTGGGCTGGGGATGTCAGGAACGTGGGCTTGGGTTGAGGCAGGAACCTGTGCTGAGGATGTCAGGAACTTGGGCTGGGGATGAGGCAGGAACTTGGTCTGGGGATGAGGCAGGAACTTGGGCTGAGGATGAGGCAGGAACTTGGGCTTGGGATGAGGCAGGAACTTGGGCTGGGGATGAGGCAGGAACTTGGGCTGGGGATATCACGAACTTGGGCTTGGGATGAGGCAGGAACTTGGGCTGGGGATGTCAGGAACTTCGGCTTGGGATGAGGCAGGAACTTGGGCTGGGGATGTCAGGAACTTGGACTGGGGATGTCAGGAACTTGGGCTGGGGATGAGGCAGGAACTTGGGCTGAGGATGTCAGGAACTTGGGCTGGGGATGTCAGGAACTTGGGCTGAGGATGTCAGGAACTTGGGCTGGGGATGTCAGGAACTTGGGCTGGAGATGAGGCAGGAACTTGGGCTGAGGATGAGGCAGGAACTTGGGCTGAGGATGAGGCAGGAACTTGGGCTGGGGATGAGGCAGGAACTTGGGCTGAGGATGAGGCAGGAACTTGGGCTGGGGATGAGGCAGGAACTTGGGCTGGGGATGAGGCAGGAACTTGGGCTGAGGATGTCAGGAACTTGGGCTGGGGATGTCAGGAACTTGGGCTGGAGATGAGGCAGGAACTTGGGCTGGGGATGAGGCAGGAACTTGGGCTGGGGATGAGGCAGGAACTTGGGCTGGGGATGTCAGGAACTTGGGCTGGGGATGTCAGGAACTTGGGCTTGGGATGAGGCAGGAACTTGGGCTGGGGATGTCAGGAACTTGGGCTTGGGATGAGGCAGGAACTTGGGATGGGGATGTCAGGAACTTGGGCTTGGGATGAGGCAGGATCTTGGGCTGGGGATGAGGCAGGAAATTGGGCTGGGGATGTCAGGAACGTGGGCTTGGGTTGAGGCAGGAACCTGTGCTGAGGATGTCAGGAACTTGGGCTGGGGATGAGGCAGGAACTTGGGCTGAGGATGAGGCAGGAACTTGGTCTGGGGATGAGGCAGGAACTTGGGCTGAGGATGAGGCAGGAACTTGGGCTTGGGATGAGGCAGGAACTTGGGCTGAGAATGAGGCAGGAACTTGGGCTGGGGATGTCAGGAACTTGGGCTGGGGATGTGAGGAACTTGGGCTGAGGATGTCAGGAACTTGGGCTGGGGATGTCAGCAACTTGGGCTTGGGATGAGGCAGGAACTTGGGCTGAGGATGTCAGGAACTTGGGCTGGGGATGTCAGGAACTTGGGCTGGGGATGTCAGGAACTTGGGCTGAGGATGTCAGGAACTTGAGCTGAGGATGTCAGGAACTTGGGCTTGGGATGAGGCAGGAACTTGGGCTGAGGATGTCAGGAACTTGAGCTGAGGATGTCAGGAACTTGGGCTGGGGATGTCAGGAACTTGGGCTGGGGATGAGGCAGGAACTTGGGCTGGGGATGTCAGGAACTTGGGCTAGGGATGTCAGGGACTTGGGCTTGGGATGAGGCAGGAACTTGGGCAGAGGATGTGAGGAACTTGGGCTGGGGATGAGGCAGGAACTTGGGCTGGGGATATCACGAACTTGGGCTGGGAATGTAAGGAACTTGGGCTGAGGATGAGGCAGGAACTTGGGCTGAGGATGAGGCAGGAACTTGGGCTGGGGATGTCAGGAACTTCGGCTTGGGATGAGGCAGGAACTTGGGCTGGGGATGTCAGGAACTTGGGCTGGGGATGTCGCAGGAACTTGGGCTGAGGATGTCAGGAACTTGGGCTGGGGATGAGGCAGGAACTTGGGCTGAGGATGTCAGGAAATTGGGCTGGGGATGTCAGGAACTTGGGCTGAGGATGAGGCAGGAACTTGGGCTGAGGATGAGGCAGGAACCTGGGTTGGGGATGTCAGGAACTTGGGCTGGGGATGAGTCAGGAACTTGGGCTTGGGATGAGGCAGGAACTTGGGCTGGGGATGAGGCAGGAAATTAGGCTGGGGATGAGGCAGGAACTTGGGCTTGGGATGAGGCAGGAACTTGGGCTGGGGATGAGGCAGGAACTTGGGCTGGGGATGTCAGGAACTTGGGCTTGGGATGAGGCAGGAACTTGGGCTGGGGATGAGGCAGGAACTTGACCTGGGGATGTCAGGAACTTGGGCTGGGGATGAGGCAGGAACTTGGGCTGGGGATGTCAGGAACTTGGGCTTGGGATGAGGCAGGAACTTGGGCTGGGGATGTCAGGAACTTGGGCTGGGGATGAGGCAGGAACTTGGGCTGGGGATATCAGGAACTTGGGCTTGGGATGAGGCAGGAACTTGTGCTGGGGATGTCAGGAACTTGGGCTTGGGATGAGGCAGGAACTTGGGCTGGGGATGAGGCAGGAACTTGAGCTCGGGATGTCAGGAACTTGGGCTTGGGATGAGACAGGAACTTGGGCTGAGTATGTCAGGAACTTGGGCTGGGGATGAGGCAGGAACTTGGGCTGGGGATGTCAGGAACTTGGGCTTGGGATAAGGCAGGAACTTGGGCTGAGGATGTCAGGAACTTGGGCTGGGGATGAGGCAGGAACTTGGGCTGAGGATGAGGCAGGAACTTGGGCTGTGGATGAGGCAGGATCTTGGGCTGAGGATGTCAGGAACTTGGGCTGAGGATGTCAGGAACTTGGCCTGAGGATGTCAGGAACTTGGGCTGAGGATGTCAGGAACTTGGGCTGAGGATGTCAGGAACTTGGGCTGGGGATGAGGCAGGAACTTGGGCTGAGGATGTCAGGAACTTGGGCTGGGGATGTCAGGAACTTGGGCTGGGGATGTCAGGAACTTGGGCTGGGGATGAGGCAGGAAATTGGGCTGGGGATGTCAGGAACTTGGGCTTGGGATGAGGCAGGAACTTGGGCTGAGGATGTCAGGAACTTGGGCTTGGGATGAGGCAGGAACTTGGGCTGAGGATGTCAGGAACTTGGGCTTGGGATGAGGCAGGAACTTGGGCTGAGGATGCCAGGAACTTGGGCTGGGGATGCCAGGAACTTGGGCTGAGGAAGTCAGGAACTTGGGCTGGGGATGTCAGGAAATTGAGGTGAGGATGTCAGGAACTTGGGCTGGGGATGTCAGGAACTTGGGCTGGGGATGTCAGGAACTTGGGCTGGGGATGTCAGGAACTTGGGCTGGGGATGTCAGGAACTTGGGCTGAGGATGAGGCAGGAACTTGGGCTGGGGATGAGGCAGGAACTTGGGCTGGGGATGAGGCAGGAATTGGGCTGGGGATGAGGCACGAACTTGGGCTGAGGATGAGGCAGGAACTTGGGCTGAGGATGAGGCAGGAACTTGGGCTTGGGATGAGGCAGGAACTTGGTCTGAGGATGAGGCAGGAACTTGGGCTTGGGATGAGGCAGCAACTTGGGCTGGGGATGAGGCAGGAACTTGGGCTGGGGATGAGGCAGGAACTTGGGCTGGGGATGAGGCAGGAATTGGGCTGGGGATGAGGCAGGAACTTGGGCTGAGGATGAGGCAGGAACTTGGGCTGAGGATGAGGCAGGAACTTGGGCTTGGGATGAGGCAGGAACTTGGTCTGAGGATGAGGCAGGAACTTGGGCTGGGGATGAGGCAGGAACTTCGGCTTGGGATGAGGCAGGAACTTGGGCTGAGGATGAGGCAGGAACTTGGGCTGGGGATGAGGCAGGAACTTGGGCTTGGGATGAGGCAGGAACTTGGGCTGGGGATGAGGCAGGAACTTGGGCTGAGGATGAGGCAGGAACTTGGGCTTGGGATGAGGCAGGAACTTGGGCTGGGGATGAGGCAGGAACTTGGGCTGAGGATGAGGCAGGAACTTGGGCTTGGGATGAGGCAGGAACTTGGGCTGGGGATGAGGCAGGAACTTGGGCTGGGGATGTCAGGAACTTGGGCTTGGGATGAGGCAGGAACTTGGGCTGGGGATGAGGCACGAACTTGGGCTGGGGATGTCAGGAACTTGAGCTGGGGATGTCAGGAACTTGAGCTGAGGATGTCAGGAACTTGGGCTGGGGATGTCAGGAACTTGGGCTGGGGATGAGGCAGGAACTTGGGCTGAGGATGTCAGGAACTTGGGCTGGGGATGAGGCAGGAACTTGGGCTGGGGATGAGGCAGGAACTTGGGCTGAGCATGTCAGGAACTTAGGCTGAGGATGTCAGGAACTTGGGCTGGGGATGTCAGGAACTTGGGCTTGGGATGTGGCAGGAACTTGGGCTGAGCATGTCAGGAACTTGGGCTGGGGATGAGGCAGGAACTTGGGCTGGGGATGAGGCAGGAACTTGGGCTGGGGATGAGGCAGGAACTTGGGCTGAGGATGAGGCAGGAAATTGGGCTTGGGATGAGGCAGGAACTTGGTCTGAGGATGAGGCAGGAACTTGGGCTGGGGATGAGGCAGGAACTTGGGCTTGGGATGAGGCACGAACTTGGGCTGAGGGTGAGGCAGGAACTTGGGCTTGGGATGAGGCAGGAACTTGGGCTGGGGATGAGGCAGGAACTTGGGCTGGGGATGTCAGGAACTTGGGCTGAGGATGTCAGGAACTTGGGCTGAGGATGAGGCAGGAACTTGGGCTGAGGATGAGGCAGGAACTTGGGCTGGGGATGAGGCAGGAACTTGGGCTGAGGATGAGGCAGGAACTTGGGCTTGGGATGAGGCAGGAACTTGGGCTGAGGATGAGGCAGGAACTTGGGCTGGAGATGTCAGGAACTTGGGCTTGGGATGAGGCAGGAACTTGGGCTGGGGATGAGGCAGGAACTTGCGCTGGGGATGTCAGGAACTTGGGCTTGGGATGAGGCAGGAACTTGTGATGGGGATGTCAGGAACTTGGGCTTGGGATGAGGCTGGAACTTGGGCTGGGGATGAGGCAGGAACTTGGGCTGGGGATGTCATGAACTTGGGCTTGGGATGAGGCAGGAACCTGGGCTTGGGATGAGGCAGGAACTTGGGCTGAGGATGTCAGGAACTTGGGCTGGGGATGAGGCAGGAACTTGGGCTGGGGATATCACGAACTTGGGCTTGGGATGAGGCAGGAACTTGGGCTGGGGATGTCAGGAACTTGGGCTTGGGATGAGGCAGGAACTTGGGCTGGGGATGAGGCAGGAACTTGACCTGGGGATGTCAGGAACTTGGGCTGGGGATGAGGCAGGAACTTGGGCTGGGGATGTCAGGAACTTGGGCTTGGGATGAGGCAGGAACTTGGGCTGGGGATGTCAGGAACTTGGGCTGGGGATGAGGCAGGTACTTGGGCTGGGGATATCAGGAACTTGGGCTTGGGATGAGGCAGGAACTTGTGCTGGGGATGTCAGGAACTTGGGCTTGGGATGAGGCAGGAACTTGGGCTGGGGATGAGGCAGGAACTTGAGCTGGGGATGTCAGGAACTTGGGCTTGGGATGAGACAGGAACTTGGGCTGAGTATGTCAGGAACTTGGGCTGGGGATGAGGCAGGAACTTGGGCTGGGGATGTCAGGAACTTGGGCTTGGGATAAGGCAGGAACTTGGGCTGAGGATGTCAGGAACTTGGGCTGGGGATGAGGCAGGAACTTGGGCTGAGGATGAGGCAGGAACTTGGGCTGTGGATGAGGCAGGATCTTGGGCTGAGGATGTCAGGAACTTGGGCTGAGGATGTCAGGAACTTGGCCTGAGGATGTCAGGAACTTGGGCTGAGGATGTCAGGAACTTGGGCTGAGGATGTCAGGAACTTGGGCTGGGGATGAGGCAGGAACTTGGGCTGAGGATGTCAGGAACTTGGGCTGGGGATGTCAGGAACTTGGGCTGGGGATGTCAGGAACTTGGGCTGGGGATGAGGCAGGAAATTGGGCTGGGGATGTCAGGAACTTGGGCTTGGGATGAGGCAGGAACTTGGGCTGAGGATGTCAGGAACTTGGGCTTGGGATGAGGCAGGAACTTGGGCTGAGGATGTCAGGAACTTGGGCTTGGGATGAGGCAGGAACTTGGGCTGAGGATGCCAGGAACTTGGGCTGGGGATGCCAGGAACTTGGGCTGAGGAAGTCAGGAACTTGGGCTGGGGATGTCAGGAAATTGAGGTGAGGATGTCAGGAACTTGGGCTGGGGATGTCAGGAACTTGGGCTGGGGATGTCAGGAACTTGGGCTGGGGATGTCAGGAACTTGGGCTGGGGATGTCAGGAACTTGGGCTGAGGATGAGGCAGGAACTTGGGCTGGGGATGAGGCAGGAACTTGGGCTGGGGATGAGGCAGGAATTGGGCTGGGGATGAGGCAGGAACTTGGGCTGAGGATGAGGCAGGAACTTGGGCTGAGGATGAGGCAGGAACTTGGGCTTGGGATGAGGCAGGAACTTGGTCTGAGGATGAGGCAGGAACTTGGGCTTGGGATGAGGCAGGAACTTGGGCTGGGGATGAGGCAGGAACTTGGGCTGGGGATGAGGCAGGAACTTGGGCTGGGGATGAGGCAGGAATTGGGCTGGGGATGAGGCAGGAACTTGGGCTGAGGATGAGGCAGGAACTTGGGCTGAGGATGAGGCAGGAACTTGGGCTTGAGATGAGGCAGGAACTTGGTCTGAGGATGAGGCAGGAACTTGGGCTGGGGATGAGGCAGGAACTTCGGCTTGGGATGAGGCAGGAACTTGGGCTGAGGATGAGGCAGGAACTTGGGCTTGGGATGAGGCAGGAACTTGGGCTGGGGATGAGGCAGGAAATTGGGCTGAGGATGAGGCAGGAACTTGGGCTTGGGATGAGGCAGGAACTTGGGCTGGGGATGAGGCAGGAACTTGGGCTGGGGATGTCAGGAACTTGGGCTTGGGATGAGGCAGGAACTTGGGCTGGGGATGAGGCACGAACTTGGGCTGGGGATGTCAGGAACTTGAGCTGGGGATGTCAGGAACTTGAGCTGAGGATGTCAGGAACTTGGGCTGGGGATGTCAGGAACTTGGGCTGGGGATGAGGCAGGAACTTGGGCTGAGGATGTCAGGAACTTGGGCTGGGGATGAGGCAGGAACTTGGGCTGGGGATGAGGCAGGAACTTGGGCTGAGCATGTCAGGAACTTAGGCTGAGGATGTCAGGAACTTGGGCTGGGGATGTCAGGAACTTGGGCTTGGGATGTGGCAGGAACTTGGGCTGAGGATGTCAGGAACTTGGGCTGGGGATGAGGCAGGAACTTGGGCTGGGGATGAGGCAGGAACTTGGGCTGGGGATGAGGCAGGAACTTGGGCTGGGGATGAGGCAGGAACTTGGGCTGAGGATGAGGCAGGAAATTGGGCTTGGGATGAGGCAGGAACTTGGTCTGAGGATGAGGCAGGAACTTGGGCTGGGGATGAGGCAGGAACTTGGGCTTGGGATGAGGCACGAACTTGGGCTGAGGGTGAGGCAGGAACTTGGGCTTGGGATGAGGCAGGAACTTGGGCTGGGGATGAGGCAGGAACTTGGGCTGGGGATGTCAGGAACTTGTGCTGAGGATGTCAGGAACTTGGGCTGAGGATGAGGCAGGAACTTGGGCTGAGGATGAGGCAGGAACTTGGGCTGGGGATGAGGCAGGAACTTGGGCTGAGGATGAGGCAGGAACTTGGGCTTGGGATGAGGCAGGAACTTGGGCTGAGGATGAGGCAGGAACTTGGGCTGGAGATGTCAGGAACTTGGGCTTGGGATGAGGCAGGAACTTGGGCTGGGGATGAGGCAGGAACTTGCGCTGGGGATGTCAGGAACTTGGGCTTGGGATGAGGCAGGAACTTGTGATGGGGATGTCAGGAACTTGGGCTTGGGATGAGGCTGGAACTTGGGCTGGGGATGAGGCAGGAACTTGGGCTGGGGATGTCAGGAACTTGGGCTTGGGATGAGGCAGGAACTTGGGCTTGGGATGAGGCAGGAACTTGGGCTGAGGATGTCAGGAACTTGGGCTGGGGATGAGGCAGGAACTTGGGCTGGGGATATCACGAACTTGGGCTTGGGATGAGGCAGGAACTTGGGCTGGGGATGTCAGGAACTTCGGCTTGGGATGAGGCAGGAACTTGGGCTGGGGATGTCAGGAACTTGGGCTGGGGATGTCAGGAACTTGGGCTGGGGATGAGGCAGGAACTTGGGCTGAGGATGTCAGGAACTTGGGCTGGGGATGAGGCTGGAAGTTGGGCTGGGGATGTCAGGAACTTGGGCTTGCGATGAGGCAGGAACTTGGGCTGAGGATGTCAGGAACTTGGGCTGAGGATGTCAGGAACTTGGGCTGAGGATGTCAGGAACTTGGGCTGGGGATGTCAGGAACTTGGGCTGGAGATGAGGCAGGAACTTGGGCTGAGGATGAGGCAGGAACTTGGGCTGAGGATGAGGCAGGAACTTGGGCTGGGGATGTCAGGAACTTGGGCTGGGGATGTCAGGAACTTCGGCTTGGGATGAGGCAGGAACTTGGGCTGGGGATGTCAGGAACTTGGGCTGGGGATGAGGCAGGAACTTGGGCTGGGGATGTCAGGAACTTGGGCTTGGGATGAGGCAGGAACTTGGGATGGGGATGTCAGGAACTTGGGCTTGGGATGAGGCAGGAACTTGGGCTGGGGATGAGGCAGGAAATTGGGCTGGGGATATCAGGAACTTGGGCTTGGGATGAGGCAGGAACTTGTGCTGGGGATGTCAGGAACTTGGGCTTGGGATGAGGCAGGAACTTGAGCTGGGGATGAGGCAGGAACTTGAGCTGGGGATGTCAGGAACTTGGGCTTGGGATGAGACAGGAACTTGGGCTGAGTATGTCAGGAACTTGGGCTGGGGATGAGGCAGGAACTTGGGCTGGGGATGTCAGGAACTTGGGCTTGGGATAAGGCAGGAACTTGGGCTGAGGATGTCAGGAACTTGGGCTGGGGATGAGGCAGGAACTTGGGCTGAGGATGAGGCACGAACTTGGGCTGGGGATGAGGCAGGAACTTGGGCTGAGGATGTCAGGAACTTGGGCTGAGGATGTCAGGAACTTGGCCTGAGGATGTCAGGAACTTGGGCTGAGGATGTCAGGAACTTGGGCTGAGGATGTCAGGAACTTGGGCTGGGGATGAGGCAGGAACTTGGGCTGAGGATGTCAGGAACTTGGGCTGGGGATGTCAGGAACTTGGGCTGGGGATGTCAGGAACTTGGGCTGGGGATGAGGCAGGTAATTGGGCTGGGGATGTCAGGAACTTGGGCTTGGGATGAGGCAGGAACTTGGGCTGAGGATGTCAGGAACTTGGGCTTGGGATGAGGCAGGAACTTGGGCTGAGGATGTCAGGAACTTGGGCTTGGGATGAGGCAAGAACTTGGGCTGAGGATGCCAGGAACTTGGGCTGGGGATGCCAGGAACTTGGGCTGAGGATGTCAGGAACTTGGGCTGGGGATGTCAGGAACTTGAGCTGCGGATGTCAGGAACTTGGGCTGGGGATGTCAGGATCTTGGGCTGGGGATGTCAGGAACTTGGGCTGGGGATGTCAGGAACTTGGGCTGAGGATGTCAGGAACTTGAGCTGAGGATGTCAGGAACTTGGGCTTGGGATGAGGCAGGAACTTGGGCTGAGGATGTCAGGAACTTGAGCTGAGGATGTCAGGAACTTGGGCTGAGGATGTCAGGAACTTGGGCTGGGGATGAGGCAGGAACTTGGGCTGTGGATGTCAGGAACTTCGGCTTGGGATGAGTAAGGAACTTGGGCTGGGGATGTCAGGAACTTGGGCTGGGGATGTCAGGAACTTGGGCTGGGGATGTCAGGAACTTGGGCTTCTGATGAGGCAGGAACTTGGGCTGAGGATGTCAGGAACTTGGGCTGGGGATGTCAGGAACTTGAGCTGGGGATGTCAGGAACTTGGGCTGGGGATGTCAGGAACTTGAGCTGGGGATGTCAGGAACTTGGGCTTGGGATGAGGCAGGAACTTGGGCTTGGGATGAGGCAGGAACTTGGGCTGAGGATGTCAGGAACTTGGGCTGGGGATGAGGCAGGAACTTGGGCTGGGGATATCACGAACTTGGGCTTGGGATGAGGCAGGAACTTGGGCTGGGGATGTCAGGAACTTCGGCTTGGGATGAGGCAGGAACTTGGGCTGGGGATGTCAGGAACTTGGGCTGGGGATGTCAGGAACTTGGGCTGGGGATGAGGCAGGAACTTGGGCTGAGGATGTCAGGAACTTGGGCTGGGGATGAGGCTGGAAGTTGGGCTGGGGATGTCAGGAACTTGGGCTTGCGATGAGGCAGGAACTTGGGCTGAGGATGTCAGGAACTTGGGCTGAGGATGTCAGGAACTTGGGCTGAGGATGTCAGGAACTTGGGCTGGGGATGTCAGGAACTTGGGCTGGAGATGAGGCAGGAACTTGGGCTGAGGATGAGGCAGGAACTTGGGCTGAGGATGAGGCAGGAACTTGGGCTGGGGATGTCAGGAACTTGGGCTGGGGATGTCAGGAACTTCGGCTTGGGATGAGGCAGGAACTTGGGCTGGGGATGTCAGGAACTTGGGCTGGGGATGAGGCAGGAACTTGGGCTGGGGATGTCAGGAACTTGGGCTTGGGATGAGGCAGGAACTTGGGATGGGGATGTCAGGAACTTTGGCTTGGGATGAGGCAGGAACTTGGGCCGGGGATGAGGCAGGAAATTGGGCTGGGGATGTCAGGAACGTGGGCTTGGGTTGAGGCAGGAACCTGTGCTGAGGATGTCAGGAACTTGGGCTGGTGATGAGGCAGGAACTTGGGCTTGGGATGAGGCAGGAACTTGGGCTGAGGATGAGGCAGGAACTTGGGCTTGGGATGTCAGGAACTTGGGCTGGGGATGAGGCAGGAACTTGGGCTGAGGATGAGGCAGGAACTTGGGCTTGGGATGAGGCAGGAACTTGGGCTGAGGATGTCAGGAACTTGGGCTGGGGATGAGGCAGGAACTTGGGCTGAGGATGAGGCAGGAACTTGGGCTTGGGATGAGGCAGGAACTTGGGCTGAGAATGAGGCAGGAACTTGGGCTGGGGATGTCAGGAACTTGGGCTGGGGATGTCAGCAACTTGGGCTTGGGATGAGGCAGGAACTTGGGCTGAGGATGTCAGGAACTTGGGCTGGGGATGTCAGCAACTTGGGCTTGGGATGAGGCAGGAACTTGGGCTGAGGATGTCAGGCGCTTGGGCTGGGGAAGTCAGGAACTTGGGCTGGGGATGTCAGGAACTTGGGCTGAGGATGTCAGGAACTTGAGCTGAGGATGTCAGGAACTTGGGCTTGGGATGAGGCAGGAACTTGGGCTGAGGATGTCAGGAACTTGAGCTGAGGATGTCAGGAACTTGGGCTGGGGATGTCAGGAACTTGGGCTGGGGATGAGGCAGGAACTTGGGCTGGGGATGTCAGGAACTTGGGCTAGGGATGTCAGGAACTTGGGCTTGGGATGAGGCAGGAACTTGGGCTGAGGATGTCAGGAACTTGGGCTGGGGATGAGGCAGAAACTTGGGCTGGGGATATCACGAACTTGGGTGGGAATGTAAGGAACTTGGGCTGAGGATGAGGCAGGAACTTGGGCTGAGGATGAGGCAGGAACTTGGGCTGGGGATGTCAGGAACTTCGGCTTGGGATGAGGCAGGAACTTGGGCTGGGGATGTCAGGAACTTGGGCTGGGGATGTCGCAGGAACTTGGGCTGAGGATGTCAGGAACTTGGGCTGGGGATGAGGCAGGAACTTGGGCTGAGGATGTCAGGAAATTGGGCTGAGGATGTCAGGAACTTGGGCTGGGGATGTCAGGAACTTGGGCTGAGGATGAGGCAGGAACTTGGGCTGAGGATGAGGCAGGAACCTGGGCTGGGGATGTCAGGAACTTGGGCTGGGGATGAGTCAGGAACTTGGGCTTGGGATGAGGCAGGAACTTGGGCTGGGGATGAGGCAGGAACTTAGGCTGGGGATGAGGCAGGAACTTGGGCTTGGGATGAGGCAGGAACTTGGGCTGGGGATGAGGCAGGAACTTGGGCTGGGGATGTCAGGAACTTGGGCTTGGGATGAGGCAGGAACTTGGGCTGGGGATGAGGCAGGAACTTGACCTGGGGATGTCAGGAACTTGGGCTGGGGATGAGGCAGGATCTTGGGCTGGGGATGTCAGGAACTTGGGCTTGGGATGAGGCAGGAACTTGGGCTGGGGATGTCAGGAACTTGGGCTGGGGATGAGGCAGGAACTTGGGCTGGGGATATCAGGAACTTGGGCTTGGGATGAGGCAGGAACTTGTGCTGGGGATGTCAGGAACTTGGGCTTGGGATGAGGCAGGAACTTGGGCTGGGGATGAGGCAGGAACTTGAGCTGGGGATGTCAGGAACTTGGGCTTGGGATGAGACAGGAACTTGGGCTGAGTATGTCAGGAACTTGGGCTGGGGATGAGGCAGGAACTTGGGCTGGGGATGTCAGGAACTTGGGCTTGGGATAAGGCAGGAACTTGGGCTGAGGATGTCAGGAACTTGGGCTGGGGATGAGGCAGGAACTTGGGCTGAGGATGAGGCACGAACTTGGGCTGGGAATGAGGCAGGAACTTGGGCTGAGGATGTCAGGAACTTGGGCTGAGGATGTCAGGAACTTGGCCTGAGGATGTCAGGAACTTGGGCTGAGGATGTCAGGAACTTGGGCTGAGGATGTCAGGAACTTGGGCTGGGGATGAGGCAGGAACTTGGGCTGAGGATGTCAGGAACTTGGGCTGGGGATGTCAGGAACTTGGGCTGGGGATGTCAGGAACTTGGGCTGGGGATGAGGCAGGTAATTGGGCTGGGGATGTCAGGAACTTGGGCTTGGGATGAGGCAGGAACTTGGGCTGAGGATGTCAGGAACTTGGGCTTGGGATGAGGCAGGAACTTGGGCTGAGGATGTCAGGAACTTGGGCTTGGGATGAGGCAAGAACTTGGGCTGAGGATGCCAGGAACTTGGGCTGGGGATGCCAGGAACTTGGGCTGAGGATGTCAGGAACTTGGGCTGGGGATGTCAGGAACTTGAGCTGCGGATGTCAGGAACTTGGGCTGGGGATGTCAGGAACTTGGGCTGGGGATGTCAGGAACTGGGGCTGGGGATGTCAGGAACTTGGGCTGAGGATGTCAGGAACTTGAGCTGAGGATGTCAGGAACTTGGGCTGGGGATGTCAGGAACTTGGGCTGAGGATGTCAGGAACTTGGGGTGAGGATGTCAGGAACTTGGGCTTGGGATGAGGCAGGAACTTGTGCTGGGGATGAGGCAGGAACTTGGGCTGAGGATGTCAGGAACTTGAGCTGAGGATGTCAGGAACTTGGGCTGAGGATGTCAGGAACTTGGGCTGGGGATGAGGCAGGAACTTGGGCTGTGGATGTCAGGAACTTCGGCTTGGGATGAGGCAGGAACTTGGGCTGGGGATGTCAGGAACTTTGGCTTGGGATGAGGCAGGAACTTGTGCTGGGGATGTCAGGAACTTGGGCTGGGGATGTCAGGAACTTGGGCTGGGGATGAGGCAGGAACTTGGGCTGAGGATGTCAGGAACTTGGGCTGGGGATGAGGCAGGAACTTGGGCTGAGGATGTCAGGAACTTGGGCTGAGGATGTCAGGAACTTGGGCTGGGGATGAGGCAGGAACTTGGGCTGAGGATGTCAGGAACTTGGGCTGAGGATGTCAGGAACTTGGGCTGGGGATGTCAGGAACTTGGGCTGAGGATGAGGCAGGAACTTGGGCTGAGGATGAGGCAGGAACCTGGGCTGGGGATATCAGGAACTTGGGCTGGGGATGAGGCAGGAACTTGGGCTTGGGATGAGGCAGGAACTTGGGCTGGGGATGAGGCAGGAACTTGGGCTGGGTATGAGGCAGGAACTTGGGCTGGGGATGAGGCAGGAACTTGGGCTGGGGATGAGGCAGGAACTTGGGCTGGGGATGTCAGGAACTTGGGCTTGGGATGAGGCAGGAACTTGGGCTGGGGATGAGGCAGGCACTTGGGCTGGGGATGTCAGGAACTTGGGCTGGGGATGAGGCAGGATCTTGGGCTGGGGATGTCAGGAACTTGGGCTTGGGATGAGGCAGGAACTTGGGATGGGGATGTCAGGAACTTGGGCTGGGGATGAGGCAGGAACTTGGGCTGGGGATGAGGCAGGAACTTGAGCTGGGGATGTCAGGAACTTGGGCTTGGGATGAGGCAGGAACTTGGGCTGAGGATGTCAGGAACTTGGGCTGGGGATGAGGCAGGAACTTGGGCTGGGGATGTCAGGAACTTGGGCTTGGGATAAGGCAGGAACTTGGGCTGAGGATGTCAGGAACTTGGGCTGGGGATGTCAGGAACTTGGGCTGGGGATGTCAGGAACTTGGGCTTGGGATGAGGCAGGAACTTGGGCTGAGGATGTCAGGAACTTGGGCTGGGGATGAGGCAGGAACTTGGGCTGGGGATGTCAGGAACTTGGGCTTGGGATAAGGCAGGAACTTGGGCTGAGGATGTCAGGAACTTGGGCTGGGGATGTCAGGAACTTGGGCTGGGGATGTCAGGAACTTGGGCTGGGGATGAGGCAGGAACTTGGGCTGAGGATGTCAGGAACTTGGGCTTGGGATGAGGCAGGAACTTGGGCTGAGGATGTCAGGAACTTGGGCTTGGGATGAGGCAAGAACTTGGGCTGAGGATGCCAGGAACTTGGGCTGGGGATGCCAGGAACTTGGGCTGAGGATGTCAGGAACTTGGGCTGGGGATGTCAGGAACTTGAGCTGCGGATGTCAGGAACTTGGGCTGGGGATGTCAGGAACTTGGGCTGGGGATGTCAGGAACTTGGGCTGGGGATGTCAGGAACTTGGGCTGAGGATGTCAGGAACTTGAGCTGAGGATGTCAGGAACTTGGGCTTGGGATGAGGCAGGAACTTGGGCTGAGGATGTCAGGAACTTGAGCTGAGGATGTCAGGAACTTGGGCTGGGGATGTCAGGAACTTGGGCTGTGGATGTCAGGAACTTCGGCTTGGGATGAGGCAGGAACTTGGGCTGGGGATGTCAGGAACTTTGGCTTGGGATGAGGCAGGAACTTGTGCTGGGGATGTCAGGAACTTGGGCTGGGGATGTCAGGAACTTGGGCTGGGGATGAGGCAGGAACTTGGGCTGAGGATGTCAGGAACTTGGGCTGGGGATGAGGCAGGAACTTGGGCTGGGGATGTCAGGAACTTGGGCTTGGGATAAGGCAGGAACTTGGGCTGAGGATGTCAGGAACTTGGGCTGGGGATGAGGCAGGAACTTGGGCTGAGGATGAGGCACGAACTTGGGCTGGGGATGAGGCAGGAACTTGGGCTGAGGATGTCAGGAACTTGGGCTGAGGATGTCAGGAACTTGGCCTGAGGATGTCAGGAACTTGAGCTGAGGATGTCAGGAACTTGGGCTGGGGATGAGGCAGGAACTTGGGCTGAGGATGTCAGGAACTTGGGCTGGGGATGTCAGGAACTTGGGCTGGGGATGTCAGGAACTTGGGCTGGGGATGAGGCAGGTAATTGGGCTGGGGATGTCAGGAACTTGGGCTTGGGATGAGGCAGGAACTTGGGCTGAGGATGTCAGGAACTTGGGCTTGGGATGAGGCAGGAACTTGGGCTGAGGATGTCAGGAACTTGGGCTTGGGATGAGGCAAGAACTTGGGCTGAGGATGCCAGGAACTTGGGCTGGGGATGCCAGGAACTTGGGCTGAGGATGTCAGGAACTTGGGCTGGGGATGTCAGGAACTTGAGCTGCGGATGTCAGGAACTTGGGCTGGGGATGTCAGGAACTTGGGCTGGGGATGTCAGGAACTGGGGCTGGGGATGTCAGGAACTTGGGCTGAGGATGTCAGGAACTTGAGCTGAGGATGTCAGGAACTTGGGCTTGGGATGAGGCAGGAACTTGGGCTGAGGATGTCAGGAACTTGAGCTGAGGATGTCAGGAACTTGGGCTGAGGATGTCAGGAACTTGGGCTGGGGATGAGGCAGGAACTTGGGCTGTGGATGTCAGGAACTTCGGCTTGGGATGAGGCAGGAACTTGGGCTGGGGATGTCAGGAACTTTGGCTTGGGATGAGGCAGGAACTTGTGCTGGGGATGTCAGGAACTTGGGCTGGGGATGTCAGGAACTTGGGCTGGGGATGAGGCAGGAACTTGGGCTGAGGATGTCAGGAACTTGGGCTGGGGATGAGGCAGGAACTTGGGCTGAGGATGTCAGGAACTTGGGCTGAGGATGTCAGGAACTTGGGCTGGGGATGTCAGGAACTTGGGCTGAGGATGAGGCAGGAACTTGGGCTGAGGATGAGGCAGGAACCTGGGCTGGGGATATCAGGAACTTGGGCTGGGGATGAGGCAGGAACTTGGGCTTGGGATGAGGCAGGAACTTGGGCTGGGGATGAGGCAGGAACTTGGGCTGGGGATGAGGCAGGAACTTGGGCTGGGGATGAGGCAGGAACTTGGGCTGGGGATGAGGCAGGAACTTGGGCTGGGGATGTCAGGAACTTGGGCTTGGGATGAGGCAGGAACTTGGGCTGGGGATGAGGCAGGCACTTGGGCTGGGGATGTCAGGAACTTGGGCTGGGGATGAGGCAGGATCTTGGGCTGGGGATGTCAGGAACTTGGGCTTGGGATGAGGCAGGAACTTGGGCTGGGGATGTCAGGAACTTGGGCTGGGGATGAGGCAGGAACTTGGGCTGGGGATGAGGCAGGAACTTGAGCTGGGGATGTCAGGAACTTGGGCTTGGGATGAGGCAGGAACTTGGGCTGAGGATGTCAGGAACTTGGGCTGGGGATGAGGCAGGAACTTGGGCTGGGGATGTCAGGAACTTGGGCTTGGGATAAGGCAGGAACTTGGGCTGAGGATGTCAGGAACTTGGGCTGGGGATGTCAGGAACTTGGGCTGGGGATGTCAGGAACTTGGGCTTGGGATGAGGCAGGAACTTGGGCTGAGGATGTCAGGAACTTGGGCTGGGGATGAGGCAGGAACTTGGGCTGGGGATGTCAGGAACTTGGGCTTGGGATAAGGCAGGAACTTGGGCTGAGGATGTCAGGAACTTGGGCTGGGGATGTCAGGAACTTGGGCTGGGGATGTCAGGAACTTGGGCTGGGGATGAGGCAGGTAATTGGGCTGGGGATGTCAGGAACTTGGGCTTGGGATGAGGCAGGAACTTGGGCTGAGGATGTCAGGAACTTGGGCTTGGGATGAGGCAGGAACCTGGGCTGAGGATGTCAGGAACTTGGGCTTGGGATGAGGCAAGAACTTGGGCTGAGGATGCCAGGAACTTGGGCTGGGGATGCCAGGAACTTGGGCTGAGGATGTCAGGAACTTGGGCTGGGGATATCAGGAACTTGAGCTGCGGATGTCAGGAACTTGGGCTGGGGATGTCAGGAACTTGGGCTGGGGATGTCAGGAACTTGGGCTGGGGATGTCAGGAACTTGGGCTGAGGATGTCAGGAACTTCAGCTGAGGATGTCAGGAACTTGGGCTTGGGATGAGGCAGGAACTTGGGCTGAGGATGTCAGGAACTTGAGCTGAGGATGTCAGGAACTTGGGCTGAGGATGTCAGGAACTTGGGCTGGGGATGAGGCAGGAACTTGGGCTGTGGATGTCAGGAACTTCGGCTTGGGATGAGGCAGGAACTTGGGCTGGGGATGTCAGGAACTTTGGCTTGGGATGAGGCAGGAACTTGTGCTGGGGATGTCAGGAACTTGGGCTGGGGATGTCAGGAACTTGGGCTGGGGATGAGGCAGGAACTTGGGCTGAGGATGTCAGGAACTTGGGCTGGGGATGAGGCAGGAACTTGGGCTGAGGATGTCAGGAACTTGGGCTGAGGATGTCAGGAACTTGGGCTGGGGATGTCAGGAACTTGGGCTGAGGATGAGGCAGGAACTTGGGCTGAGGATGAGGCAGGAACCTGGGCTGGGGATATCAGGAACTTGGGCTGGGGATGAGGCAGGAACTTGGGCTTGGGATGAGGCAGGAACTTGGGCTGGGGATGAGGCAGGAACTTGGGCTGGGGATGAGGCAGGAACTTGGGCTGGGGATGAGGCAGGAACTTGGGCTGGGGATGAGGCAGGAACTTGGGCTGGGGATGTCAGGAACTTGGGCTTGGGATGAGGCAGGAACTTGGGCTGGGGATGAGGCAGGAACTTGGGCTGCGGATGTCAGGAACTTGGGCTGGGGATGAGGCAGGATCTTGGGCTGGGGATGTCAGGAACTTGGGCTTGGGATGAGGCAGGAACTTGGGCTGAGGATGTCAGGAACTTGGGCTGGGGATGAGGCAGGAACTTGGGCTGGGGATGTCAGGAACTTGGGCTTGGGATAAGGCAGGAACTTGGGCTGAGGATGTCAGGAACTTGGGCTGGGGATGAGGCAGGAACTTGGGCTGAGGATGAGGCAGGAACTTGGGCTGGGGATGAGGCAGGAACTTGGGCTGAGGATGTCAGGAACTTGGGCTGAGGATGTCAGGAACTTGGCCTGAGGATGTCAGGAACTTGGGCTGAGGATGTCAGGAACTTGGGCTGAGGATGTCAGGAACTTGGCCTGAGGATATCAGGAACTTGGGCTGAGGATGTCAGGAACTTGGGCTGAGGATGTCAGGAACTTGGGCTGGGGATGAGGCAGGAACTTGGGCTGAGGATGTCAGGAACTTGGGCTGGGGATGTCAGGAACTTGGGCTTGGGATGAGGCAGGAACTTGGGCTGGGGATGTCAGGAACTTGGGCTTGGGATGAGGCAGGAATTTGGGCTGAGGATGTCAGGAACTTGGGCTTGGGATGAGGCAGGAACTTGGGCTGAGGATGCCAGGAACTTGGGCTGGGGATGCCAGGAACTTGGGCTGAGGATGTCAGGAACTTGGGCTGGGGATGTCAGGAACTTGAGCTGAGGATGTCAGGAACTTGGGCTGGGGATGTCAGGAACTTGGGCTGGGGATGTCAGGAACTTGGGCTGGGGATGTCAGGAACTTGGGCTGGGGATGTCAGGAACTTGGGCTGGGGATGTCAGAAACTTGGGCTTGGGATGAGGCAGGAACTTGGGCTGGGGATGAGGCAGGAACTTGACCTGGGGATGTCAGGAACTTGGGCTGGGGATGAGGCAGGAACTTGGGCTGGGGATGTCAGGAACTTGGGCTTGGGATGAGGCAGGAACTTGGGCTGGAGATGTCAGGAACTTGGGCTGGGGATGAGGCAGGAACTTGGGCTGGGGATATCAGGAACTTGGGCTTGGGATGAGGCAGGAACTTGTGCTGGGGATGTCAGGAACTTGGGCTTGGGATGAGGCAGGAACTTGGGCTGGGGATGAGGCAGGAACTTGAGCTGGGGATGTCAGGAACTTGGGCTTGGGATGAGACAGGAACTTGGGCTGAGTATGTCAGGAACTTGGGCTGGGGATGAGGCAGGAACTTGGGCTGGGGATGTCAGGAACTTGGGCTTGGGATAAGGCAGTAACTTGGGCTGAGGATGTCAGGAACTTGGGCTGGGGATGAGGCAGGAACTTGGGCTGAGGATGAGGCACGAACTTGGGCTGGGGATGAGGCAGGAACTTGGGCTGAGGATGTCAGGAACTTGGGCTGAGGATGTCAGGAACTTGGCCTGAGGATGTCAGGAACTTGGGCTGAGTATGTCAGGAACTTGGGCTGAGGATGTCAGGAACTTGGGCTGGGGATGAGGCAGGAACTTGGGCTGAGGATGTCAGGAACTTGGGCTGGGGATGTCAGGAACTTGGGCTGGGGATGTCAGGAACTTGGGCTGGGGATGAGGCAGGTAATTGGGCTGGGGATGTCAGGAACTTGGGCTTGGGATGAGGCAGGAACTTGGGCTGAGGATGTCAGGAACTTGGGCTTGGGATGAGGCAGGAACTTGGGCTGAGGATGTCAGGAACTTGGGCTTGGGATGAGGCAAGAACTTGGGCTGAGGATGCCAGGAACTTGGGCTGGGGATGCCAGGAACTTGGGCTGAGGATGTCAGGAACTTGGGCTGGGGATGTCAGGAACTTGAGCTGCGGATGTCAGGAACTTGGGCTGGGGATGTCAGGAACTTGGGCTGGGGATGTCAGGAACTTGGGCTGGGGATGTCAGGAACTTGGGCTGAGGATGTCAGGAACTTGAGCTGAGGATGTCAGGAACTTGGGCTTGGGATGAGGCAGGAACTTGGGCTGAGGATGTCAGGAACTTGAGCTGAGGATGTCAGGAACTTGGGCTGAGGATGTCAGGAACTTGGGCTGGGGATGAGGCAGGAACTTGGGCTGTGGATGTCAGGAACTTCGGCTTGGGATGAGGCAGGAACTTGTGCTGGGGATGTCAGGAACTTGGGCTGGGGATGTCAGGAACTTGGGCTGGGGATGAGGCAGGAACTTGGGCTGAGGATGTCAGGAACTTGGGCTGGGGATGAGGCAGGAACTTGGGCTGAGGATGTCAGGAACTTGGGCTGAGGATGTCAGAAACTTGGGCTGGGGATGTCAGGAACTTGGGCTGAGGATGAGGCAGGAACTTGGGCTGAGGATGAGGCAGGAACCTGGGCTGGGGATATCAGGAACTTGGGCTGGGGATGAGGCAGGAACTTGGGCTTGGGATGAGGCAGGAACTTGGGCTGGGGATGAGGCAGGAACTTGGGCTGGGGATGAGGCAGGAACTTGGGCTGGGGATGAGGCAGGAACTTGGGCTGGGGATGAGGCAGGAACTTGGGCTGGGGATGTCAGGAACTTGGGCTTGGGATGAGGCAGGAACTTGGGCTGGGGATGAGGCAGGAACTTGGGCTGGGGATGTCAGGAACTTGGGCTGGGGATGAGGCAGGATCTTGGGCTGGGGATGTCAGGAACTTGGGCTTGGGATGAGGCAGGAACTTGGGCTGGGGATGTCAGGAACTTGGGCTGGGGATGAGGCAGGAACTTGGGCTGGGGATGAGGCAGGAACTTGGGCTGGGGATGTCAGGAACTTGGGCTGGGGATGAGGCAGGATCTTGGGCTGGGGATGTCAGGAACTTGGGCTTGGGATGAGGCAGGAACTTGGGCTGGGGATGTCAGGAACTTGGGCTGAGGATGAGGCAGGAACTTGGGCTGAGGATGAGGCAGGAAATTGGGCTGAGGATGAGGCAGGAACTTGGGCTGAGGATGAGGCAGGAACTTGGGCTGAGGATGAGGCAGGAACTTGGGCTGAGGATGAGGCAGGAAATTGGGCTGAGAATGAGCCAGGAACTTGGGCTCAGGGGGGGATGTCAGGAACTTGGGCTGGCGGGGGTGGGTAAAGAACTTGGGCTGAGGATGAGGCAGGAACTTGGGCTCAGGGGGGGATGTCAGGAACTTGGGCTGGCGGGGATGGGTAAAGAACTTGGCGTGGTGGGGCATGTCCTTGGGCTGGGGGAGGCATGAACTTAGGTTGCCGTGGGCTGGCGCGGGGGCCGGGGGGCAATGGGAAGTCAGGACCTTTGGCTGGGGTTGTAAGGAATTTCTGCTGGGATGGGGAACTCTCTCCTGTCTGGGTTCTGAAGTCAGAATGGCTCCAATTACACTTTGCAAAGTCACTCAGAACTTGGGCTGTGCGGTTCTAATTACTCATTCCAGAGAAACATCTGGGTGTGACTTATCGTCCAAGGGTATTGATCAGCAATCAGGTCATGTGATCATGTGAGCCTATCAGTGACAATCAGAGCGCATTGCTAGTGCAAAGAACTTTGTCCACATGGTGATGCCAGAATAATCACCAACAGCTGCTTTCCAATAAAATGGGGGCAGAGATTATGATCTGAAATTGTTGAACTTGATATTGGGTCCAGAAGGCTGTAAAGTGCCTAATCGAACGATGAGGAGCTTTTCCTCGAGCTTACGTGGAGCTTCATTGAAACAGTGTAAGAGGCCGAGGACAGAGAGGTCCGAGTAGGAGTGAGGAGATGAAGAAATATGTGGGCTGATTATAAGTTACTGGTTCATCAACTCTTCCCACCCCTTCTGGAAACAAAGCACAGGCAGCTGCACAATCTAGACGTTTCAATGGCAATGATAGAAGGAACTCGCCCATAATGTTGCATCTGGCAAAATCTTGACTGGCATCCTGCATACATCACTCATAAAAATATTCCAATGCATTCTTTGACAAAGAGCAAAGGAATTCTCCTCGTGTCTTGGGCAACATTTATTTCACAACCAACACCACCAAAACAAATGAACTAATTATCTTCTCGCTGTTTGTGACACCTTTCTGTGTACAAATTGGTTGTCGCATTTGCCTAAAACAGTGATTTTATTTCAAAGTAACTCATTGGCTGTGAAGTACTTTGGTGTGTCATGCAGAGGTGAAAAGTACTATGTAAATGTGACTTCTTTCTTCTTTTGTGTATATGAGTCATACACAGCAAAAAAGTCCCAGATTTGAACCTCCGTCTGTGCTGAGTTTGCTGACGTGATCTCTATTGCGGCAGTGGCAGAAGTGCTGCAATCGGCCTTCGTGTTGTGTGTTAACAAGGGGTAGTGGGGAGAAATCTGCCAGTGTTTCTGCTGATTACTATTCACTGTAAAAACATGCAGCTTTGTAATATAGCGAGACATTCTGCTCTTTCCTGGAAGGGCAGTAATTTAAAGAATAATTCTCCAGGGGGGTGGGGGGGAAGAAATTTTGAACTAAACACTTTACCCTTAACCAACCGTAATCAAACAAAGTTTAGAATTACTCTGACTTGAGAAAAGAAATATAACAGTACCAGCATCTATCGTACCTTTCACATCCACTTCATGGGGAGGCAAAGAAGAGAAGGGAGAAGGAAGGAAAAATGGACACCAAGCAACATTTGGTCGAAGAACTTCATCCTTTATCGTGAGACATTAATTTGCTGGAGACTTATTGGTGGAGAAATTGGACTTGTGCCCAAAATGAGAGGCAAGTCAACGGAGCGTTTGCTCCACAAGCCGATCCGTGCCAGTCGAGCAAAATTCAGTTGAATGGAAGCGGCGAGCTGCAGCTACCAAAAGGGCTTCTCAATGTAGTTCACCGGTCGGGACCTGGTGAAGTCGGGCCAGCTTCCACACCAAGTCAGCCCATGGGGTGGACAGGGGTCACTGGCTCCACAACAACGCAACCCTGAAAAAGTTTTGCAGCCGATTTTGAGCAGCGTGCAGTTTTAAGGACTGCTAGTTGGGCAGTTCAAGCGCTTCGGGCAATTAGGTGCAGCCCCCCACACATTTGCACCTGAATTTTGTATCAGGGTCCGCAGACCTTCAATAGCAGTCTTCGCCTGTTTCAGTCGCGTGGGCAGCTCGCCCGTTTATAGACCGCTCTGAATATCGCATCAGGTGGGCTTTGGGCATCTTTGCAGTGGCCAAGAAGTCCCTTGAGATTTTCAACTCTTGGCTGCCCATTTTTCAGATGCAAAACAGATGGCTGTGAGTTGAATTTCTGTCCCTCCTGTCAAGTTTTCCAGCCACAAAATACCCACACCGGTGATGTACATGGTGGCTCCTTCATGTGTTGAACAGGATTAGCATCCTTATGTTCTTGTGCTCCAGTACAAATAAAGGGACTTAGGCCCAAATTTTCCCCAGCACTGGGCACCATTTTTTCAGCACCCAGTGATGTTTCTGGTGCTGAAGCTCAGTTTGAAGATTCCCCAATGTCAGGGCGCCGACGTCGACCACCAGCGCCAGAAGGTTTGGCGCCAAACCTTCTGGCGCTGGTGTACCTACAAAGAAGGCTCCCACGCCATTTCTGGGCATAAAGCCAAGTTTCCTCCCGCAGAAAAGCAGCCAGGATCTCAAGCTCTTGTCTGGTACTGACATTTTTAATTGAGTTAGAAAGCCAGGATTAGCATCCGGATCTGGGAACAGAAACAATCTCAGTTCAACATACTCAGAGCGTTCTGATGACAGATCTGCTGCATACATCACTCAAGTGGGCCTCTTCTGGCTGAGAGACCCGACATGGTGGGTGTCTATGAGGCTGCCTTTATACTAGATACATTTGGTATTTCTCATTTTAAAGAGGAGCACTGTAAACTTTTTCTTTCCAAAACAGTCTATCTGGAGAGATCTATATTGAATTCAAGGTGTCACACTTCATTGAAGAATATTATCAAAGTAAAAGTGCTCGTTTGACCTTTACTTCATTCCTTCTATTTTCAATTGTTAACCTCCGTTCTTGTGACTCTGCTCAACCATTGGTGGCAGAGCCTTCAACCAGAACACCCTTGCACTCTTTCATCACATTTTCTTCCCAAGCCACTTTTCCTTCCTACCTCGCTTTCCATCTTTAAAAACATCTTCAAAACCTACATCTTTGCTTCTGGTCACCTTCCTAAACTTCTCCCCCACTTTCTGATCAGTATCCACCGGGCCCCCTGTAACGTACCATGGGACATTTTAGAGAAGAAAGACTTGGATTTAAGTAGCACCTTTCACGACCACCGGACGTCTCAAAGTGCTTTACAGCCAATGAAGTACTTTTTGAAGTGTGGTCACTGTTGTAATGTGGGAAACACGGCTGCCAATTTACACACAGCAAGCTCCCACAACAGCAATGTGATAATGACCAGATCATCTGTTTTTGTGATGTTGATTGAGGGATAAATATTGGCCAGGACACCGGGGAAAACTCCCCTGCTCTTCTTCGAAATAGTGCCATGGGATATTTTACATCCACTTGAGAGAGCAGACGGGGCCTCGGTTTAACGTCTCATCCGAAAGACAGCACCTCTGACAGTGCAGCGCTCCCTCAGCACTGCACTGGGAGTGTCAGCCTAGATTTATGTGCTTAAGTCCCTGGAGTGGGACTATGAACCCACAATCTTCTGACTCAGAGGCGAGAGTGCTGCCCACTGAGCCACAGCTGACACATTTTACTAGATGTAAAACTCCATACAAGTGTGAATTATTTTCTTTTCAAATTTCTTCTTAGTTCCAGGTATGAGAACAATCCTTCCCATATTTCTTTTTTCTCTGACCCTGCTTTGTGTCTGAATTTCTTCTGATTTCAGTTTGAATATCTCCACATCTTTCAAGTGAAAATGGAAATATAGTGGACAGAGGAGTGTCATACAAACGAATGAAGCGTTAGTCCACTAATATCGCCAAGGGTAATTTCTAGGCTATTATTCTCAATGGTGAGTTACCCAAACTTGCTGTCCTCTGTCACATATTCTTAGTGTGAGAATGTTGGTTCATGGATCGTCACAATTGGGTTTTTTTTCCCACCAGTTTTGCTTCAGGAAATTAGGAGTAAGAATCCACTTCAGAAAACTATGGAACTGAATAGGAACAAGCATAAAAATCAGTCATCTATAGACTTCTGTACACCAGCTTCCAAGTTCCAGTTAAATGTTAATGTTCAGAGAGAATGGACATCAGCCCTTGGCTAAAATGTTACATTTTGTTTTAAAGCTGCTAGTAGACTACCTGAGAAATGTTTAAACTTGGCTTTACACCAGACTGTGATTATTCAACAACTGAAGTGCTGCATGCAGTTCTGGTTACCAAGACATAAAGGGCTGGAATTTCCATAAAACCCGCCACCGCCGCCCAAAAAGATCGCTCAGATTCTGAAATTAACGGCGGCAAAAAATTGCACAAAAAAAGGAAAAAATACCGCCCGGCGAGAAAACGGATCTTACATGCAGATTCTCGGCGGTTGAACGCGATCCTGGGCAAATGGCCCGCAATTACTCAAATTTAGACCAAGGCTGCGGTTGAGCCGAGGGAGGGGGGAAAACTCAAAAAATATTTTTTCCAAGAAACAAAAAGTAAAAAAAAATCAGAAAAACATTCTCAAGGCCCTTTTTCAGTTAATCGCTGTAAAAGAATTTGAACAGAATTGTACAAAACCCTTTAACTTGCCTTCCTTTGCAGGGCTACTTAGCTACCGCTCAGCTCCGCCTGCTTTTCGTGGGCGTTTTTGTCGAGCTTACCTACGGGTCACCGCTGAGCCCAAACTTGGGCGGTGGCGCTTGTTTCGGCGGTGCGCGCCGGCGGTCTGCTCCCCAGCGATATTTCAAAACCGCTGGCGGAACGCTGAGAAATGGAGTGGAAATTTTCGCCCAAAGGAACTATCTAGGCTCTGGAGTCAGCACAGAGGAAAGCAATAAGGCTGATCCCGAGCACCAGAAGCATGAGCTGTGAGGAAGCTAGTGCTCTCCAGCTCAGAAAAGAGATGACTCAGAGGAAACATTATAGAGGTACATAAGATACTGAACAAGTTAGAGAAAATAAACCCAGAACATTACTGTCATATAGGCCAGAGCAGCAGAACAGGGTAGGTGCTGAGAGGATGTTTCCCCGGGCTGGAGTGTCTAGAACTAGGGGGCACAGTCTCAGGATAAGGAGTTGGCCATTTTAAGACTGAGATGAGGAGGAATTTCGTCACTCAGAGGGTTGTGAATCTTTGGAATTCTCTGCCCCAGAGGGCTGTGGCTGCTGAGTCGTTGAGTATATTCAAGGCGGAGATCGATAGATTTTTGGAGTCTAGGGGAATCAAGGGATATGGAGATCGGGCGGGAAAGTGGAGTTGAGGGAGATGATCAGCCGTGATCTTATTAAATGGCGGAGCAGGCTCGAGGGGCCGAATAGCCTGCTCCTGCTCCTGTTTCTTATGTTCTGAACAAGAGGGCACTGATTCAGGTTTGTGAATGGTAAATTTAGAACAGACGCCAGGGAAACATGTCTTTACATGGAGGATCATTAACAGCCTGGAAGTTGCCAAAATGAGTGCTGAGGCCAGGTCACTGAACTTGTTTAGAAAGCAGCTAGAAATGATAGAGGCAATATTCGGGAAGGATGAGGTCAAATGGGCTTACTTAATTTGAGTCTCTCTCTTGATCTATTTTTCTTGTTACGTTTTCACACCTCTTGTCAAGCTGACCCCCAAGTTACACCACTGGTTTGACATTGATGTACATTCAAAACTGCTTCAAGTTGATGAAAAAGCAATCACATAACAGGTCAATGAGTAATAATGGATGGCTGCCTGTGAATCACAAATAGTAGTCCAATCTCAGAGTTCCCCAGTTTATGATATAAACTGAAACCTTCGAATGCCCTTTGTAAAATCTTTTGGGGAGGGGGTAAGAGTTTGAAATTGTGCAGTGCGATAATAGTAATAAATACATTAATGCATTCATGTGAATTTCCTCTGTACATTATTTTAATAGTGGACAAAGGAATTTCAAACAAATACATGAATGTGTTCATTACTACCATCTCAGCATTTCAACCCCTTGGTAGTTTTATAACAGCAGTCAAGGTTACAGCAATAAGTTCACCATTTGTCAGCAGACCTTTAATCTAATCGTTACATTTCTCGTACATTAGATTACAAGGTGCAGTATGCACGAATCGGGATTGAAAATGAAAGCAGTTTCTCAGCTCTATACTTTCCGATTACACGAGCAGCTATTTCCTGTACAAAAGGGACTGAAGTATTGACAATACATCATCAACTGCCTGATTCCAATGAGTACATAAACACAAACTGCATACATTATGCAACAGTTACCAACACTGATTTTGGTCTCTTAAAAAGAACAGAATATCTGGCCATTATCTCATTGCTGTTTGTGGGACCTTTCTGTGTGCAAATTAGTAGCCGCGTTTCCTACATTACAATCATTGAGTATATTTAAGGCTGAGATAGATATATTTTTGGAGTCTAGGGGAATCAAGGGATATTGAGATCGGACTGGAAAGTGGAGTTGAGGTCGATGATCAGCCGTGATCTCATTGAATGGCGGAGCAGGATCGAGGGGCCGTATGGCCAACTCCTGCTCCTATTTCTTATGTTCTTAACAAGAGGGCACAGATTCAGGTTTGTGAATGGTAAATTTAGTACAGACGTCAGAGAAAAATGTCTTTACATGGGGGATCATTAACAACTGGAAGTTGCCAAAAAGGGTGTTGAGACCAGGACACTGAACTTGTTTAGAAAACAGCTAGAGATGGTAGGGGCAATATTCTGGAAGGATGAGATCATCCTTAAGATTACACTTAAGAAGTACTTCATTGGCTGTAAAGCACATCGGGGTGCCCTGAGGTTGCGAATGGTGCTGTATAAATGCAAGTTCTTTCTTGCTTCTTTCTTTATCATCCCTTTCGGGCAGAAGTCAAGAAATCCCTGGAGATAAGGACTATTTCACCCCTGCTTATGAAACTTTTTAAATCCACACTGAGCAGCAGAACTCCAATCAGATCCATGCCTCAACTAGAGCCCTTATCGAGCAGACCATCGGAGTTGTGAAGCAATGATTCAGATGCTTGGACGTGGCTTCTTCCAACTGAGCCCACAAAGCGTGCCCCGTATCATCGTGGTGCACTGCATGCTGCACAACTTTTCTGTGCAATGTACCGCATATGGAGCTACACTGGAGGAAGACCTTAAACCTTATGGGGAAGAGGACACTGATGACATGAAAGATTCCAAAGAAGTTGGCTACAGCCAGAGCTGTTTGTCAGTGGCTAATTGAGGAGACAAACTGCTCCACTGTATTAACAGTCATTACAAACTTCTGTCCCAGTCCTTCTGCACTACAAGCAATGACATCTACCCAACTCACAAAACTGTTATATCACATTCCAAAATCACAAGCCAGTACAGGAACACTCTGCATATCCAGCCTGAAAATAGCATACAGAAAGGTCTACCTGCTTTTTGTCACCCCAGGTGTGTATCTATAGTGCCTGACTGAAGTACTTTTACCTATGCAAGTGTTTCTACGACGTGTTCCCCCCAAGTGGCTGCAACAATGCAGGGGGTAGGTTTGCGAAGATCTTTCAAGCATTCATGAGATGCTTGTGGTTGGGAACCTCTGGGAGTTTGTGCTTCAGAGGGCCCATCCGAAGGCTGTAACGACATGGCATCTGCTGGGGTGATCAGGCCCTGCTTTCTTTCTGGCACCAGGGCAGGCATTGTTTGAGAGGGTCATAACACTACAAAGATGTTGTTATTGTGAGAAATAGCACCAGCCACAATTACCATTGTACACCTTTTCCTGCTACAGGGCTGAAGCTCAGCACTCAAACTAAAACCCTCATCCATTTGATCTCCCAGCCTTTCCAAGGGCCTACATGGTTCCAGTATGAGCATTTCTGAGAGATGCTATTACTTGTGTCACAGACTCAATAGGGGATACTCATCCTGCAAAGTGCCCTAAAGTGACGACACACTCCATGGTTTTTTGGCAGAGTTTCAATGCCATGTAACCCCATATAAGCAGGTAGTGGATTCCACATACTAACTGGTATCTATTTGAAGCTCCCTGACAGACAGTCCAATGCCTGCAGCAATTGCTGGTGCATAGAAGTCATTCCTTTTTAATGCTGAAGTCTGCAGCTATGTCCTCTTCAGCAGAGCTAGGACATGAGATGGCCCTCAGGGTACCTCATCCCTTGGCCTACCTTGCCACCTCCACTTGCTCCAGCTCACCTGTACTCAGTGAATCACTCAGTGACTTCCCTGCCAGTCACTATCTAATTCATGCAGATTTCCAACTTATCAACTGATGTTCACATAGAATTACATAAAATATACAGCACAGAAACTGGGCATTCGGCCCAACCAATCCGTGCTGTCAATCCTGCTCCACTCGAGCCTCCTCCCTTCTCCCTCATAGACTTATCCAGCTTCCCCTTAAATGCATCGATACTATTCACCTCAACCACTCCCTGTGGGAGCGAGTTCCACATTCTCACCTGTGGAAATGTATTTTTATCTAAGCTGATACCATACGGTATTTGTGTGCCTTTTGATTAAAATGGAGTCCTGGCCCTTCCAGAACTTTCTGCATTTTAGCAGCCAGCTTATTATGAACAGCTAAACCTGCTGTTAGATGGCTGATGGTTATCAGACAGCTAGGAGACAAGTCATGCTGAGACAAGTAACCCCCCATGGTGCTCTCCTATTGTCTACACTACAGGAGTTCCATGTCACCCCACCCTTATCTTCTAGCCATTATCTCTTTCCTTTACCTCATCCATTTGAAGCAAACAGGTAAACTGACCAGGAAATTGGATAATCCTGATACAATACAAGACAGGTGATAGCCCATTACCTATGACTCATGGAGTAATGGCCGTTTGGCTTTCTGATAACCCTGACAAAAGGAAATATCTTGACACCATTTCAGGACCAGGATATAGTAATTAACTCTTTATCTGTATTCACTGACTGTGAGACAGAGCAATACACAGGGAGAGGCCAGAACTTGGGTTTTACTGTATAAATATCTTGTGAAGCTGTACCATTGCGGAGGTTTCATTTAGCCCTTGACTGAGTGAAACCTACCCCTTGCGAGCAAGTAAATTAAAAGGGAAACTTCCATCGGAGCTGTAAGTGTCGGAGTCGTTCTTTTCTGAGGTCGAGATTTCGACACACCCCACTCTGGGCAAAGAAGTTTCTTTCAAATTCCCGAGTTGATTTTTTTGGTGACTATCTTATATTAATAGTCTCTAGTTTTGCTCTTCCCCACAAGTGGAAACACTCTGGGACTGAAATTCAGGGTCTCACAGAGACCCGTTAATGCCCGTTTCCGGCGGCCATTCCTAAAAATCGAATGGCCGCCGCTTTGGGGTCAACAGGCTGACCCAACCTAAATTCAGGTCGGGGATTTTTCGGCCTGGACCCCATTCCGCCCAAGTAGTTGCACCGCCAATTTAAAGCTATAAAAAAAAAGGGAGGAGGCCATTCGACCTGGGATAGGGGCGGGGGAGCCGACCGGATTTGGCCTCGGCTAGGAGTGGTGGAGCAGACCGGGAGGCCATTCGGCCTGGGCTAGGGCGGGACCGGCAAGCCCTTCGGCCAGGACTAGGGACGGGGGAGCGGAACCGACACCGGCACTCAGGGCTCGGAGGGGGGGGTGGGTTGGGGGGGTGGGGGTCGGGGGGGGGGGGTGGGAGTGGCACCGGCAAGCCCTTCGGTCAGGGGGAGCAGGACTAGCACCGGCACTCGGGGCTGTGGGGGCCCGGGGGGAGGGGGTGGGTGAGCTGGAGCTGGACCAGCACCGGCAAGAGGCTCGGGGCAGGCGAGGGAAGCAGACCAGCAAGCCCTTCGGGTAGAGCTAGGGGCGGGGGAGTAGGACCGGCTTTAATAATTGGAGGTAAGTTGCTGCAATATATTTTAATGTGTTTTTCAGTTGGTGCAATGTGTTTGAATGTGTTTTTAAGTTGATGCAATGTGTTTTAATGTGTTGGGAGCTGGCTGTATGTTTCACTTTGCAACCTCAACTCGCATTGTGTCCCTGGTTACCGTGGCAACCCGATCTTTTTGGCGCAGATCAAGGCTCCACCCCCAAAACTAAAGGGCAGCTTCGGCTGCGGCAAAATGAAGAAACCCAACGGGGAAGATTATATATTTTTTTGCCGTACTTGGGCCCCCAAAAACAGACGTAACTCTTCAAGTACGCCAAAAAAAAGCTTTGGGGAAAATTGAGCCCTATGTGGTACCTTATCGAAGGCTTTTTGGAAATCTAGATAAATTAATCTATTACATGACCCTTGTCTCCTCTCTCTGTTACCTCTTTAAAGAATTCTGTGAGGTTGGTTAAACAAGACTTTCCCTTTTGAAATCCATGCTGACTATTCGTTATTATATTTTGGATTTTCAGCTTTGATGTTTTTGGAGCGATAATGGCAGCGGGGCGGTAAAGTTAGCGCCCAGGAACAGTTTGCTCCTCAGTAAGTAAGTTTTGGTAGCTGGGCCCTGAGTCAGGGGACACAGCGCTAAGGGAGGTGTTAGGATGGGAAACTCCCGAGCTAAAGAGCCTGGCTGAGAGATGCCTGGGGGGAAAATAAAACGAAAAAAAATACCACAAAAACATTCCCAAAACATTGTCCACGCCACAACACAAATCGCAAAAAAAATTTAAAGAACAATCAATCACAGTTACTGTAGTGTATGGAGAAAGAGTCAGACTGAACACTGTGAGCTCAAAGTAAAGTGTGACCTTCGTCTTTTATTGTAGGTCTCAGAGTGCCTCTCCAACCTGTGAAGCCTCCTTAAATACCTGTGCTCCCAAGGGATTATGGGACCCCTTGGGACTACGGGGAATGAGCCCTCTGGTGGCTGTACAGAGTAAATACAAATCCATATATATAACAACATTCCCCCCCCAAAGTCAATAGTGTAACTATTTACAATGTGAGTCGATCTGGGGCCCCTCTTGCCCTGGTTGATCGTCTCGGTGTGAAAGCTGGTATTGTTGAATCATTTGTTGGGTCCTTGCTGGGCTGCTGTGCAGCTGGCCTTGCTGGGCTGCCTGGTGTGTTGGGCCCTGCTGGGCTGCTGTGGATGATGGGTTCTACTTCGTGGTCAACCATGGTGCCAGTTGCCACTGGTGTGTATGTTGGGGGATCAAAAAAGGTAGGGTCCAAGGTGGGTTGCTCAGGATAGTCCGTGAATCTGAGTTTGATTTGGTCCAAGTGTTTCCGGTGAATGAGTCCATTTGAAAGTTTGACCTGAAACACCCTGCTCCTCTCTTTGGCCACGACAGTGCCGGGAAGCCACTTGGGACCTTGTCCATAATTTAATACAAATACAGGACTTCAATTTCGCATGACACATCTGCGCTGTCATGGTATGCACTTTGTTGAAGCCGCCTACTCTCTACCTGTTCATGTAGATTAGGGTGAACTAACGAGCACCTTATCTTAAGTGCTCTTTTCATGAGCAGTTCAGCAGGTGGGATCCCAGTGAGCGAGTGGGGTCTTGTGCGGTAGCTAAGCAGGACCCGGGATAGGCGAGTCTGCAGAGAGCCTTCAGTTACCCTCTTCAAGCCTTGCTTGATGGTTTGCACTGCTCTCTCTGCCTGACAATTGGACGCTGGTTTAAACGGGTCAGATGTGACATGTTTGATCCCGTTTCGGGTCATGAATTCTTTGAACTCAGCACTGGTAAAACATGGCCCGTTGTCGCTCACCAGAACATCGGGTAAGCTGTGAGTGGCAAACATGGCCCGCAGGCTTTCAGTAGTGGCAGTGGACATGCTAACCGACATTATCTCACATTCAATCCACTTGGAGTACGCGTCTACAACCACAAGGAAGATTTTACCCAAGAATGGGCCTGCATAGTCGATGTGTACACTAGACTACGGTTTGGAGGGCCAAGACCATAAACTTTGCAGCGCCTCCCTGGGTAGACTGCTTAACTGTGAGCATGTATTACATCTGTGAACGCAGGACTCTAAGTCCGCATCGATACCGGGCCACCACACGTGGGATCTGGCTATCGCTTTCATCATTATGATGCCTGGGTGGGTACTGTGGAGGTCATTGATGAAGGTGTCTCTGCCCTTCTTGGGGACCACTACTCGATTGCCCCACAGAAGACAGTCTGCCTGTATAGACATTTCATCTTTGCGCCGCTGGAACGGCTTTATCTCTTCCTGCGTTTCCACTGGGACACTGGACCAGCTGCTCTGAAGCACACAGCTTTTGACTGGAGATAACAAGGGGTCCTGACTTGTCCAGGTTTTGATCTGCCCGGCAGTGACGGGTGATTGCTCACTCTCAAATGCTTCCATAACCATGGCTAGATCTGCGGCCTGCGTCATTTCCACTCCCGTGGTGGGCAATGGCAGCCTACTGAGAGCATCGGTGCGGTTTTCTGTGCCTGGCCTGTGGCGGATGGCGTAGTTGTATGCGGGCAACGTGAGCACCCATCTCTGGGTGCGGGCCGATGTGTTGGTATTTATCCCTTTACTCTTGGAAAACAGGGATATAAGTGGCTTATGGTCAGTTTCCAATTCGAATTTTAGCCCAAACAGGTATTGATGCATTTTCTTTACCCCATAGATACACACGAACGCTTCTTTTTCAATCATGCTGTAGGCTCTCTCAGCCTTAGACAGACTCCTGGATGCATAAGCAACCAGTTGCAATTTCCCGAAATCATTAGCTTGTTGCAATACACACTTTGTTTGAGCATAACAATTTTCTCACTTTTACAAAGGTATTTTCTTGGCTGTTGCCCCAAACCCATTCGTCCCCTTTTCGTAGTAAGACATGTTGTGGTTCTAGCAGGGTGCTGAGACCCGGTAAGAAGTTACCAAAGTAGTTCAAGAGTCCCAGAAACGACTGCAGCTCCATCACATTCTGTGACCTCGGTGCGTTCTCGATTGCCTCCGTCTTCGCGTTGGTGGGCCTGATGCCGTCCGCCGCAATCCTCCTTCCCAGGAACTCCACTTCAGGCACCAGGAAAACGCACTTCGAGCGTTTTAACCTGAGTCCCACGTGGTTGAGTCGACTAAGAACCTCCTCCAGGTTCTGCAGGTGCTCGACTATGTTCCGACCTGTGACCAAGATGTCGTCCTGGAAGACCACGGTGTGCGGAACCGACTTCAGTAAACTTTCCATGTTTCTCTGGAATATCGCCGCCGCTGATCGGATTCCAAACGGACATCTGTTACAAACAAAAAGACCTTTGTGCATGTTGATGCAGATGAGGGCCTTCAATGATTCCTCAAGTTCCTGCGTCATGTAGGCTGAAGTCAGATCCAGCTTCGTGAACGTCTTTCCTCCCGCCAGTGTTGCTAAGAGGTCGGCGGCCTTTGGTAGTGGGTATTGGTCCTGCAGGGAGAAATGATTGATAGTTACTTTGTAATCGCCACAGATTCTGACGGTGCCGTCTCCCTTGAGGACTGGGACAATAGGACTGGCCCACTCGCTGAACTCGATCGGTGAGATGATGCCCTCTTTTTGTAGCCGGTCTAGCTCGATCTCTACCCTTTCTCTCATCATGTACAGTACTGCTTTCACCTTGTGATGAATGGGTCGCGCCCCCGGAATTAGGTGGATCTGCACTTTTGCTCCTTGGAATTTCCCGATGCCTGGTTCGAACAGCGAAGGAAATTTGTTTAAGACCTGGGCACACGAAGTGTCGTCAGCGGGCGATGGTGCTCGGACGTCGTCCCAGTTCCAGCGTATCTTTCCCAGCCAGCTCCTGCCGAGCAGCGTGGGACCATCGCCCGGTACCACTCAGAGTAGTAGATTGTGCACCGCTTCATAGTAGGAGACCTTTACAGTAGCACTGCCGATTACAGGAATCAGTTCTTTTGTGTAAGTTCTTAGTTTCGTGCGAATTGGAGTTAAGACTGGCCTTGAGGCCTTGTTGCACCACAACCTTTCGAAAGTCTTTTTGCCTATGATGGACTGGCTTATGCCCATGTCAAGCTCCATTGACCATTTAGTCCATTTAGTTCAATATTCAGCATTATTGGGGGACAATTTGTGGTGAATGTGTGCACCCCATGTACCTCTGCCTCCTCTATCTGAGGCTCTGGTTCGTAGTGATCCTCAGTGTATCTGTCCTCCTCTATAACATGGTGGTTTGCAGGTTGAACAGGATTTGCAGCTCACCTGCACGCTCGTTGGAGGTGTCCCATTGTTCCACAGCCCTTGCAAATGTATCTTTTGAATTGGCATGAATGGAAACGATGATCACCCCCGCAGCGCCAACAAGGTGTTAATGGCCTTGCATTCATCACCTTTGATGGTGGACTCTGACATCTGCGGACATGTGTGACCTGCCCTGTATGTTACGATTCAAAAACAACATTACTTTGTTCACAGTACTTGTAGCAGCACTTGTGTGCTGAGAGATTTGCTTAGTATTGTCACTGGTGGCAATGAACGCCTGGGCTATCGCTATGGCCTTACTCAAGGTTAGGGTCTCTACAGTCAAAAGTTTGCGAAGTATGGTTTCGTGGCCAATGCCAAGTACGAAAAAGCCTCTGAGCATGTGCTCCAGATGTCCTTCAAATTCGCAATGTCCTGCAAGGCATCTTAGCTCGGCGACATAACTCACCACTTCCTGGCCTTCAGATCTTTTGTAGGTGAAGAACCGGTACCTCACCATCAGAACGCTTTCCTTCGGGTTCAAATGCTCTCGGACCAGTGTGCACAAATCGTCGTATGATTTCTCCGTGGGTTTCGCTGGAGTGAGCAGATTCTTCATGAGGCCATACGTTGGTGCCCCACAGACGGTGAGGAGGATCGCCCTTCGTTTGGCAGCGCTCTCTTCCCCATCTAGCTCGTTGGCCATGAACTATTGGTCGAGTCGCTCCACAAAAGTTTCCCAATCATCTCCCTCCAAGAATTTCTCCAGGATGCCCACTGTTCTCTGCATCTTTGGGTTCGCTATCTGTATCTTGTCGCCATTTGTAGTGTGTGGAGAAAGAGTCAGACGGAACACTGTGAGCTCAAAGTAAAGTGTGACCTTCGTCTTTTATTGCAGATCTCCAGAGTGCCTCTCCAACCTGTGAAGCCTTCTTAAATACCTGTGCTCCCAAGGGATTATGGGATTCCTTGGGACTCTGGGGAATGAGCCCTCTGGTGGCTCTACAGAGTAAATACAAGTCCACATATATAGCATTTACCTCTTCGCTGTCGGGACCGTTGGACCTTCTTGATTTCCCAAGTGGTCACTGCGAGGCGTGCTTTGCGGCGTATGGGTCAGGCTGAAGTTCAAACTCGTGTCAGTGTCGCAACCATGGGCGTTGCACACCAGCAGTTCTGCTCCGCGCCACCGCTAAACTGGACCCAAGGATCACTGCGGGGCACTGAAGGCTGACCGCCCGGCCAAAACACCTCACCACCGTCATTGCAGCCGGTCCGGGGCAAAAAAGAGCGCAGAAGATACGAAAATCCAGCGCCTGGGGATGTTTTCTATTTTTTCCCTTTAGTAGGGATTGCATTTTTCTTTCCTACCACCGATGTTTGGTATGGCAAGAGTGAGTAATGGTGTATCATTATCAGGACATTCATCTTCACTCTGCCTGACACCAGCGTCCAAGTTGTCTGTCGGACCTAGAGAAAGAGGAGAGGGGAAGGGTTAGGATGCATTTTTGATGGCAAGCACATATCAGATCCCTGTCAGCTCTCGGTGACAGCAGGTTGTCACGTTCAGGAGGTAAGTGAGCGTGTGAGTGAAAGAGTTAACAACAACTTGTATTTATAGCACTTTTAACATCGCAAAACATCCCAAGGCACTACACAGGAGCATTATCAAACAGAACTTGGCACCAAGCCACATAAGGAGATATTAGGACAGATAACCAAAAGCTTGATCAAAGAGGTAGGTTTTAAGGAGCATCTTAAAGGAGGAGAGAGATTAGGAGAGCATTGGAATAGTCAGGTTTAGACGTAACAAATGTACAACCTAAGGAAAGTAGGAGAAACGGTAGGGAAGATGATTACAAACCTTGCTGTGAAAGACCTCGAGCGTCACTATCTCTGATACGGACTGATGTGTTTCATCCCTAAATCTCAATGGCAGCCTCTTCCATAGGAGTCAGTGTCTGTAGAGTGGCGGGACCTCCCCCTGTGCTGGTTGTCTCCCTCCTGTTGTCAACAGCTTCTGCAAGAAGAGTGGAAGTGAGTAGATATGTGCCCTGGGCGAGGGCTTTCAATCCTCACCATGTGTGAGCCAACTTACCATAGTGTGCATGATGACAGGAAAAAGCAGCAAGTTTGGCAAGTAGGGAGAGTAGGTTGTGAGAGGAGAAGCAGCTTTCGAGGGTGACACTGACACCAGGCAGGAAATGCAGCAAAGTCTTCCCTGCTAACTTATGGACAATTATCGGAAGCAGAGAAGGAAATGATCGGTTGTACGGAAGTGCAGGTAGGGTCATGCAGGACTCAGCAGAAAGGAGAGATGTGATGGGGAGTCTAACCTTGGAAATTCTGGTCAGGTCATTGAATTTCTTTCTGCACCTCAGCCAGGTTCTAGTGTAAATATTGCCTGCTTTCACATGAGGCGCCAGCTCTCGTCCATTCACCAGCTCGCCTTGGAACATGCCGACCATCCAAGTAGAAGAGGACCTTCCTCTTCTCACGAACTTCCTCTACGGCTTAATCTGAAAACCTTGGACCCTGCTGGAACTCGAATCGCACGTAGCCATTTTCTTGTAGCTGCACAGTGTACCTTCCCTGCGCTAGCCGCAAAACAAAAATCTTCCCTTTAAGCTGCTGCAGGCTCTTTGCAACATGCAGCAGCATCCGATTTCCTGCCCCCTACTCAGCAAACAGCCTATGGAAAACATGTTTCATGCTGGTAACTCACCAAAGCATTGTTGTGGCTGTAAGCAAGTCACTACTGATTTTAATTGTCTCCCCCGCCGCAGCGTGTTGGGCCTGCTCAGCGTGGGCAGACCTGGCATTTGATTAAGACGTGTGGCGGCGAGTTGACAGCGGGGTCCCGACCCGCTGTAAAAAAACATAATTTCCCACCCGACACGCCACCAATCACGCCCGCTGACCCCTCAGAAAATTACCCCATGATGTCCCCAGTCAATGATAGTAATGTGTGCTACAAGTTCCATTAACAAATGGGAAAATCAGCTACTGGGGGAGTGCAGTAATTACATTTTGCATCTCGAGCATGTCCATTGTGTGTGAACAAGTGTTTAATGTATCTGTATGATAGGAAATGTGCTAATTGGGTTCAAGTTTCAAATTCACAAAAATGCAACAAAGAACACAAACTTATGTCACCAGCTCTCAAAAGAATTCCCAGGTTAAGGCACCAAACAAGGAACCAATCATATCCTTGAAAAAACATGTCAAAGTCATAACAGCTATGTTGGTTTCTTCGCCAATAACACTGTACATATTAAGTGAAGCTACAACACAACACTACCTCCTGCATGCTAAACACCAAAAGTAGAAGGCTATAAGAACATAAGAACATAAGAAATAGGAACAGGAGTAGGCCATACAGCCCCTCGAGCCTGCTCCGCCATATAATATGATCATGGCTGATCCGATCATGGACTCAGGTCCACTTCCCTGCCCGCTCCCCATAACCCCTTATTCTCTTATCGGTTAAGAAACTGTCTATCTCTGCCTTAAATATATTCAATGACCCAGCCTCCACAGCTCTCTGGGGCAGAGAATTCCACAGATTTACAACCCTCTGAGAGAAGAAATTCCTCCTCATCTCAGTTTTAAATGGGCGACCCCTTATTCTGAGACCATGTCCCCTAGTTTTCATTTCCCCTATGAGCAGAAATATCCTCTCTGCATCCACCTTGTCGAGCCCCCTCATTATCTTATATGTTTCAATAAGATCACCTCTCATTCTTCTGAACTCCAATGTGTATAGGCCCAACCTACTCAACTTATCCTCATAAGACAACCCCCTCATCTCCAGAATCAACCTAGTGAACCTTCTCTGAACAGCCTCCAATGCAAGTATATTCTTACTTAAATACGGAGACCAAAACTGTACTCAGTACTCCAGGTGTGACCTCACCAATACCCTGTACAGTTGTAGCAAGACTTCACTGCTTTTATACTCTATCCCCCTTCAAGACCAACATTCCATTTGTCTTCCTGATTACTTGCTGTACCTGCATACTAACTTTTTGTGTTTCATACACAAGGACCACCAGGTCACTCTGTACTGCAGCACTTTGCAATTTTTCTCCATTTAAATTATAATTTGCTTTTCTACTATTTCTGCCAAAGTGGATAACCTCACATTTTCCCACATTATACTCCATCTGAATGTTTGTCTCCCTGCTTGAATTGTGTAATTTGAACAAATGTGCGATTGCAGCACTGAAATTGAAATACAAGTTTTATTTCACTAAAAGCTGCAGTTATAGTGCACTACTGATGTGAAGTCAGTAACTGTGGAGCGCAAAGTGCAGCCAGGAAGACTGGGATTATTACTGTAAACTGTGCACTGCAATCTGCTGGTCAGGAGAGAATTCTATAATCCCCGATGACTATTTATTAATGCTACTAGAGTGAAGGAGGGATATTCTGCTTTCTCATTGCATTAAAGATTCTGCTGTAATGTTATAAAGTATCAAAGTATCCAAGTGACCACATGAGCACTTTATAAACCCTGCTTCACACCAAACTGGAATTATATTCCAGACAATGCCAAATCGAAGTGGTCCAAGACTACCTCCTGCTACAGTTGCTAGTCCTGTTCACTATCCAGTGACTCCTGCTTGAAAGTGCATGTGTTTCAACAGGATCGGTTCAGCTATAATACTCTGCATGGCTACATAGCCTGTCAACACACAATTCTTCTGTATGTTTGTCAGTTTAGCAGCAGTACTGAGGCAGAGGGCAGAATGATCTTCCTTAACTAGCCTTCTCTTGCCATTTGAGATCATCCTGACTATCTTTAATCCTTCCAGCCAGCCATGCCCTCTTTTGTCTCCTTCTTCAGCACAATGGTCCAGCTCCTCTTCCTCAGTCTATTTCTTTCCTGCCACCATCCTAGGCTCATCTCTTTTGAATGGGCCTAGAGGTTCCTTCTACATCTTAGCTGGTATCCTCAGCAGTGCCCACTGTGGCACTTGTCCTGGAGCTTCAATCCTGTGGTCTCACCCTCCACTTCCAGCAATTTTCCACCCAATCTGCTCTTGGGAGCTTAAGGTCTCCAACTTCATCCCCATCCTACTCACGTCCTCCATTGCCACCCTGGGCGTTTGCCAGCATATCTTCAATCACCTTCCCCATCGTCCTCTAGAACATTTGACCCCTCACAAAAAGGACATTTCCATCCACAATCGCATTGTGAATGAACCTATTATTATCGTGGTGCCGACAAAAACCGGACCTCATGCACAGCAATTCCTTCTGCCTCACTGACGACACATTCATACATCTCCTATACCAAAATCTCCACAGGAGTGGGATACTCTTCATATTGAGATGTGGGTGATGTTGGCAAGGCTACATTTATTGCCCTAGTTATTGCCCTGAAATGATGGCGGTGGCTTTCTCCTGGTGTTAAGTAAGGAATTAACTTTGTTTACAGCTGTGTGGCCACTTCAGAGGGCATTAATAGTCAGCCACATAGTGTTGGACTGGAGTCACATATTGTAATAACACAACCATCCTATTATTATAAAACTGTCTCGGGTGTGTACCCGATCTCTTTTATTCCCACTTCGGATAAGTACAAGAGTTGACTTCCTGTATTACCTGCATGACATCCGACAGTGGCGCCCTCTGGTGTCAGGTGACCCCAAGCATAAATATATTACACATCCCCCTTTCAAGATCTTAGCATCAATCACTTTACAACACAAGACGATCTGGTGCTTTCCGCTCACGAGTTGATTGTCTCAGTTCAACATTAGTTCGAGGTGAATGTTATAAGTCAGTTGTGACTGGAGGTTAAGTAACAGTTCTGGTGGGAGTGGTAATAACAACATCAGAGGCTGAAGGTCCGGGTTCAGGAATGACAACAGAGGCCTCTGGTGAATGAACGATAGTTGGCGGGTCACTGACTGGCTCTTCCTCAAACAGTTCCAGTTCATCTGTGTGCCGCAGTTTTACCTGGTCAACATGTTTTCTGCAAGTTTGGCCATCCTTGAGCACGACAATGAACACTCTGTTACCCTCCTTAGCTGTAACCGTACCAGCGATCCATTTTGGATCTCGACCATAGTTCAGTACAAACACTGGATCATCGACAGAGATATCTCGTGACACAGCAGTACGATCATAATACAATTGCTGACTTTGATGTCTGTTTTCAGCACGATCATTCAAATCAAGATGAACAAGAGAAAGCTTGGTCTTGAGATTTCTCTTCATCAGTAGTTCAGCAGGGAAACCCCAGCAACAGTATGAGTTCTTGTCCTGTAACTGAGCAATGTACATGACAAACGAGTTTGAAGTGAACCCTGAATTACACGTTTCATACTTTGTTTGATCGTTTGAACAGCACACTCTGCTTGACCATTAGAAGCAGGTTTGAATGGTGCTGACCTCACATGTCCAATACCATTGAGTTTCATGAACTCCTGAAACTCAAGACTTGTGAAACAAGATCCGCTGTCGCTCACAACAATGTCAGGTAAACCATGAGTAGCAAACATGACACGTAGGCTCTCAATAGTGGCTGTAGATGTACTGGATGACATAATAATACACTTTGAATAAGCATCCACCACAACAAAAAACATCTTTCCCAGGAAACGGCCCGCAAAATCGATGTAGATCCTCGACCGGTTTAGATGGCCACTGTTATATATGTAAACTTGTATATACCTTATACAGCCACCAGAGGGCTCATCCTCTGGAGTCCCAAGGGATCCCACAATCCCTTGGGAGCACAGGTACTTAAGGAGGCCTCACAGGTTGGAGAGGCACTCTGGAGACCTGCAATAAAAGACTACGGTCACACTTTACTTTGAGCTCACAGTATCCAGTCAGACTCTTTATTCATACACAACTGGCGATGAGATACAGATGACGAACCCAAAGATGCAGAGAACAGTGGGCATCCTGCAGAAATTCTCGCAGGGAGATGATTGGGAAACCTTCGTGGAGCGACTCGACCAATACTTCGTGGCCAACGCGCTGGAAGGAGAAGCGAACGCTGCCAAACAAAGGGCGATCCTCCTCACCGCCCGGGGGGCACCAACATATGGCCTCATGAAAAATCTGCTCACTCCAGCAAAACCCACAGAGAAATCATACGATGATTTGTGCACACTGGTCAGGGAGCATCTGAACCCGAAGGAAAGCGTTCTGATGGTGAGGTACCGGTTCTACACCGACAAAAGGTCTGAAGGCCAGAAAGTGGCGAGTTAAGACGCCTTGCAGGACATTGCAAATTTGAAGGACATTTCGAGCACATGCTCAGAGACTTTTTCGCAGTTGGCATTGGCCATGAAATGATACTTCACAAACTTTTGACTGTAGGGACCCCAACCTTGAGTAAGGCCATAGCGATAGCCCAGGCGTTCATTGCCACCAGTGACAATACTAAGCAAATATCTCAGCACACGAGTGCTGCTACAAGTACTGTGAACAAAGTGATGTTGTTTTCAAATCGCAACGTACAGGGCAGGTCACACATACCTGCAGCTGCACGTCCGTAGATGTCTCAGAGTCCGCCATCAAGGGTAATGAATGCAAGGCCATTAACACCTTGTTGGCGCTGCGGGGGTGATCATCGTTTCCATTCATGCCGCCTCAAAGGGTACGTTTGCAAGGGCTGTGGAACAATGGGACACCTCCAAGGTATGTACAGGCGAGCTGCAAACCCTGTTAATCCTGAAAACCACCATGTTGCAGAGGAGGACAGATCCACGGCGGATCACGATGAACCAGAGCCTCAGACCGAGGAGGCAGAGGTATATGGGGTGCACACATTTACCACAATGTGTCCCCCGATAATGCTGAATGTTGCATTAAATGGACTCCCAGTGTCAATGGAGCTGGACACGGGCGTGAGCCAGTCCATTATGAGCAAAAAGACGTTCGAAAAATTGTTGTGCAGCAAGGCCTCAAGGCCAGTCCTGACACCTATTCGCACGAAACTGAGAACTTACACAAAGGAACGGATTCCCGTAATCGGCAGTGCTATTGTAAAGGTCTCCTACGATGGAGCGGTGCACAAGCTACCACTCTGGGTGGTACCGGGCGATGGTCCCACACTGCTCGGCAGGAGCTGGCTGGGAAAGATACACTGGAACTGGGACGACGTCCGAGCACTCTCGTCCGCTGACGACACTTCGTGTGCCCAGGTTTTAAACAAGTTCCCTTCGCTGTTTGAACCAGGCATCGGGAAGTTCCAAGGAGCAAAAGTGCAGATCCACCTAATTCTGGGGGCACGACCCATCCATCACAAGGCGAGAGCAGTACTGTTCATGATGAGAGAAAGAGTACAGATCGGGCTAGACCGGCTGCAAAGAGAGAGCATCATTTCGCCGATCGAATTCAACGAGTGGGCCAGTCCGATTATTCCAGTCCTCAAGGGAGACGGCACCGTCAGAATCTGTGGTGATTACAAAGTAACGATCAATCGTTTCTCACTGCAGGATCAATACCCACTACCAAAGGCTGACGACCTTTTTGCTACACTGGCAGAGGAAAGACATTCACGAAGCTGGACTTGACCTCGGCCTACATGACACAGGAGCTGGAGGAATCATCAAAGGGGCTCACCAGCATCAACACGCACAAAGATGGTAACAGATGACCGCTTGGAATTCGATCAGCCGCGGCGATATTCCAGAGAAACATGGAAAGCTTACTGAAGTCGGTCCCATGCACGGTGGTCTTCCAGGACGATATCTTGCTTACAGGTTGGGACACAGTCGAGCATCTTCAGAACCTGGAGGAGGTTCTTAGTCGACTCAACCGCATGGGGCTCAGGTTAAAACGTTCGAAGTGCGTTTTCCTGGTGCCTTAAGTGGAATTCTTGGGGAGAAGAATTTTGGCAGATGGCATCAGGCCCACTGATTCAAATACGGAGGCAATCGAGAACGCACCAAGGCCACAGAACGTGACGGAGCTGCGGTCATTTCTAGGACTCCTGAACTACTTTGGTAACTTCTTACCGGGTCTCAGCACACTGCTAGAACCACTGCATGTCTTACTACGAAAAGGGGACGAATGGGTTTGGGGCAACAGCCAAGAAAATGCCTTTGTAAAAGCTAGAAAATTGTTATGCTCAAACAAATTGCTTGTGTTATATGGTCCATGTAAGCGTTTGGTACTAGCATGTGATGCATCGTCATACGGCGCCGGGTGTGTATTGCAACAAGCTAATGATTTCGGGAAATTGCAACTGGTTGCTTATGCATCCAGAAGTCTGTCTAAGGCTGAGAGAGCCTACAGCATGATTGAAAAAGAAGCATTAGCATGTGTTTATGGGGTAAAGAAAATGCATCAATATCTGTTTGGGATAAAATTTGAATTGAAAACTGACCATAAGCCACTGATATCCCTGTTCTCCGAGAGTAAAGGGATAAATACGAATGCATCGGCCCGCATCCAGAGATGGGCGCTCATGTTGTCCGCATACAACTACGCCATCCGCCACAGGCCAGGCACAGAAAACTGTGCCGATGTTCTCAGTAAGCTGCCATTGCCCACCACGCAGATTTAGTCATGGTTATGGAAGCATTCGAGAGTGAGCAATCACCCGTCACAGCCCGACAGATTAGAACTTGGACAAGCCAGGACCCCTTATTATCTCTAGTCAAAAGCTGTGTGCTTCACGGCAGCTGGTCCAGTGTCCCAGTGGAAATGCAGGAAGAGATAAAGCCGTTCCAGCGGCACAAAGATGAAATGTCTATACAGGCCGACTGCCTTCTTGGGGTAATCGGGTAGTGGTCCCCAAGAAGGGCAGAGATACCTTCATCAATGACCTCCACAGTACTCACCCAGGCATCGTAATGATGAAAGCGATAGCCAGATCCCACGTGTGGTGGCCCGGTTTGATGCGGACTTAGATGTAACACATGCTCGCAGTTAAGCAATGCACCCAGGGAGGTGCCACTATGTTTATGGTCTTGGCCCTCCAAGCCATGGTCCAGGGTCCATGTCGACTATGCAGGCCCATTTTTGGGTAAAATGTTCCTTGTGGTTGTAGATGCGTACTCCAAATGGATCGAATGTGAGATAATGTCGGCAAACATGTCCGCTGCCACTACTGAAAGCTTGAGGGCCATGTTTGCCACACACGGACTACCTGATGTCCTTGTGAGCGACAACGGGCCATGTTTTACCAGTGCCGAGTTCAAAGAGTTCATGACCTGTAACGGGATCAAACATGTTACATCCAATGGTCAGGCCGAGAGAACAGTACAAACTATCAAGCAGGGCTTGAAGAGGGTAACTGAAAGCTCAATGCAGACTCGCCTATCCCGAATCGTGCTTAGCTACCGCACGCTCACTAGGATTCCACTTGCTGAACTGCTCATGAAAAGGGAACTCAAGACAAGGCTCTCGTTAGTCCACCCTGATCTACATGAACAGGTAGAGAGCAAGCGGCTTCAACAAAGTACATATCATGATAGCGCAAATGTGTCACGCGAGATTGAAATCAATTATCCTATATTTGTATTGAATTACGGACAATGTCCCAAGTGGCTTCCCGGCACTGTCGTGGCCAAAGAGGGGAGCAGGGTGTTTCGGGTCAAACTTCCAAATGGACTCATTCACCAGAAACACTTGGACCAAATCAAACTCAGATTCACGGACTATCCTGAATAACCCACCTTGGACCCTACCTTCTTTGATCCCCCAACATACACACCAGTGGCAACCGACACCGCGGTTGGCCACGAAGCAGAACCCATCACCCGCAGCAGCCCAGCAGGACTCACCACACCAGGCAGCCCAACGAGGCCAGCTGCACAGCAGCCCAGCGAGGGCCCAACAAATGATTCACCAAAACCAGCATTTGCACCGAGACGGTCAACCAGGAAAAGGCCCCAGATCGACTCAGCTTGTAAATAGTTACACTATTGACTTTGGGGGGAGGCAGGGGAGGCGCGGAGTGTTGTTATATATGTAAACTTGTAGATACCTTGTACAGCCACCAGAGGGCTCATCCCTGGAGTCCCAAGGGATCCCACAATCCCTTGGTAGCACAGGTACTTAAGGAAGCCTCACAGGCTGGAGAGGCACTCTGGAGACCTGCAATAAAAGACTAAGGTCACACTTTACTTTGAGCTCACAGTATCCAGTCAGACTCTTTATTCATACACAACAGCCACGACCAATGACTCAACGGAGATTCCGCTGGTACTTTGCTTAGCTGCATGCAAGTATTACACTGATGCACACATGATTCCAGATCAGAGTCAATTCCAGGCCACCATACATGAGACCTAGCAATGGCTTTCATCATAACAATACCGGGATGAGTGCTATGTAGCTCACGTACAAATCTTTCTCTACCTTTCTTCGGCATGATGACACGATTATCCCATAGTAAACAATCTGACTGAATGGACAGCTCATCCTTGCGACAGTTGTAAGGTTTGGTCTCTTCACATATCTCCGTAGGTATTTCAGACCAATCACCATTGAGGACACAACGTTTCACAACTGACAAAATAGGGTCATGGCTGGTCCAGATCCTAACTTATTGAGCAGTGACAGGAGTTTCATCACTCTCAAAAGCATCCATTACTAACAGTAGATCTACAGGTTAAGGCATCTTCATATCAGGTGTGGGCAACGGCAAACGACTCAGTGCATCGGCACAATTCTCAGTACCAGGTCTTTGATGAATAATGTAAGTATAGCCAGACAATGCCAACGCCCACCTCTGAATACGGGACGATGCATTGGTATTAATACCTTTGTTTTCAGAAAACAATGAAATGAATGGCTTGTGATCCGTTTCGAGTTCAAAACGGAGACCAAACAGGTAATGATGCATCTTTGTTACACCATACACACAGGCCAAAGCTTCTTTGTCTACCATGCTGTAAGCTCTTTCCGCTTTTGATAAACTTCTCGAAGCATATGCAACAGGTTGTAGCTTACCCGACTCATTTGCTTGTTGGAGTACACAGCCAACCCCATATGATGAAGCATCACAGGCCAATACAAGATGCTTACACAGATCATAATGAACAAGTAACTTGTTTGAACAGAGCAGACTCTTAGCTTTCTCAAAGGCTCCATTTTGAGACATAACCCAGATCCAATCGTTACCTTTTCTGAGTAGTAAATGCAGTGGCTCAAATAAAGTGCTCAATCTGGGTAAGAAATTACCAAAGTAGTTGAGTAGCCCAAGGAACGAACGCAGCTCTGTTACATTTTGAGGCCTGGGTGCATTTTTGATGGCTTTGGTTTTTGAATCAGTCGGCCTGATTCCATCAGCAGAAATCTTCCTACCAAGGAATTCAACTTCAGGTGCCATGAAGGCACACTTCGAACGTTTCAGCCTGAGTCCCAATTTGGTCAGACGATGTAGAACTTCCTCAAGATTGTTCAGATGTTCAGCAGTGTCATGACCTGTGACCAGAATATCATCTTGGAACACGATAGATCTAGGAACGGACTTCAGTAGACTCTCCATATTCCTCTGGAATATTGCTGCAGCCAAACGAATTCCAAAAGGACACCTGTTGTAGACAAACAGTCCTTTATGGGTGTTGATGCAGGTGAGTTTCTTCAAAGTGCCGACAAGCTCCTGTGTCAGGTAGGCTGACGTCAGATCTAGCTTAGTCAACGACTTTCCACCAGCTAGCATGGCGAACAGGTCATCAGCCTTCGGTAATGGGTACTGAACCTGTTTCGAGAATCAGTTAATCATAACCTTGTAGTCTCCACAAATCCTGACAGTGCCATCACTCTTCAACACTGGAACAGTAGGGACTAGCCCACTCATTGAACATGACAGGTGATATGACCCCTTCACGTTGGAGTCTGTCAAGCTCAATCTCATTCTTCTCCCTCATCATATAAGGGACAGATCAAACTTTGTGATAGACAGGCCTTGCATCAGAATCCAGGTGAATCTGCATCTTGGCTCCAGTAAAATTACGAATACCAGGCTCAAACAAAGAAGGAAACTTCTTCAACACTTGAGCACAAGAAGTGTCATCCACCGAGGACAATGCTTTGACATCAGTTCAGCTTGATATTCTCGAGCCAATTCCTGCCGAACAGCGTGGGACCATTACCCGGGATGATCCATAACGATAGATCTTGGATCACACCATCATACAACACCTTGACTACTGCATTGCCAATCACAAGGTATGAGTTCCTTCGTATAAGTATGCAACTTGGCCTTGACTGGACCCAGCTTAGGCATCACAGCCTCAGTGTCCCACAGCTTGTCAAATGTCACTTGGCTCATGATCGACTGACTCGCTCCCGTGTCCAGCTCCATTGATACAGGCACGCCATTCAGCTTCACATTAACAGTTATTGGCTGGCCTTTGACGAGAACAAACACAAACTATACACTTCCTCCTCAGGTTGTGCATCAAAGTCAGCACTGGACTGGTCATCATCAACAATATGATGAGCAGCAGCAGCACGCTTGCTCAGTTGTGGACACATTTTCTGGAGATGTCCCACTTTTCGAACAGCCATTACAGGAGTATTGTTTAAACCAACACTGATGAGGCCGATGATTGCCCCCACAATGCCAACAGGGTGAACTCAGCTTCGTACCAGTTGTCAGGCTCTGAGCAACTACAGGTTTCACGTAAGCAGTTGACTTGGCCCTGCCATGAGCAGCTTTGCCAGAAGACGACACAATCTTGTTTACAGTACCTGACAAGCTTGCCGTGGAGCTCTGACCTTTGGATGATATCTGCCCCAAGTTCTCATCAGTCGTCATGCATGCCTGGGCAGTCGCGATGGCCTTTCTCAAGTCCAGCTTCTCTTCGGCCAATAACTTCCGAAGAATCACATCATGGTTGATGCCTATCACGAAAAAGTCTCTCAACATGTCTTCCAGCATGTTCCTGAACTTCAGCAAGATGTCGTAGGTCGGCGATGAATCCCAACACGTCCTGGCCCTCAGCACGGACATGCATGTAGAAGCGATAGAGTGAGATGATGATCCCTTCCTTTGGCTTTAGATGGTCATGCACCAAATCACACAATTCCTCGTAAGACTTGGCAGTTGGACGTAAAGGCGAGAGAAGGTTCTTCATGATGCCGTAAACCTTCTGACCACAGGTGGTGAGGAGAACCGCCCTGCGATGGACTGCATCAGCCTCCCCCTCCATTTGTTGGCAACAAAATATTGATCCAGGCGGTCGACAAAATACGCCCAATCCTCACCATCCACGAATTCGATAGCCACGACCAAAGACTTAACGGAAATTCTGCTGGTACTTTACTTAGCTGCATGCAAATATTGCACTGATGAGATGATGATCCCACCCTCATCGCCAATGTAATAACACAAGAGTCCTGTTATTATAAACTGCCTCGGCTGTGTGCCTGATCTCGTTTATTCCCACTTCGGATAAGTACAAGAGTTGACTTCCTGTTTTACCTGCATGACATCCAACAGTGGCGCCCTCTGGTGTCAAGTGACCCCAAGCATAACTATATTACACATATCGGCCAGACAAAGATATGAGTGAATCAATTGGGTTTTATGACAATCATTTTTTTCTGGTGCCAGATTTACTGAATTTAAATGGTGGGATTGGAACTCATGACCTCTGGGTTGCTAGTCCAGTACCATAACCACTAGGCTCTCATCTTCTCTGTCCTCCCTTCTTTGTATAGAATGACTCTTCATTCTTGATGACCAACCTCCACCTAAACTCTCCTTGCCATCTGTCTTATGACTTCCTACGTTCCTTAGCCTCATTCAATCTAACCCTCCATGTAAACTCCCCCACCAGCACTGACTCACTCGTCATTCCTCATGGTCTCTCTACTTCTGAGGCCGCAATAACCAAGGCTACCTCTAACCACTTCCTTATCGCCCTCTCCACCCATTCGCACCCGCCCTCCCACAACCTTCCTCGTCCATCAGTGGAACAAACTTTCCCTCACTAACTCACTCTCAATTCCCTCTCTTCTGGCTGTCAAACCACAACACCTTGACCAGCATGAATTCACTTAACTACGCTCTCACCTCCTCGTTTGACATCTTTGTTCCCACCAAATCACTCATCTTCTCTCACCCCTTCCCAATACTCTCAGACCAATGGTTGCATATTCGAGCACACATGACTCACAAGTGGTCTTCTCGTCCAAGCCTCACCCTCTGTAGACAAATCCCCCTTTTACTCCAGCACCAGCCTGGAGAATATGAACATCCCATGGCAAATTTTCTCCATGACGAACTGCCTTATCAAACCCCTTTCCTCTTTCTCCTCCACCAAATGTGAAGAGCTCATGGATTTCTTCACCTGTAAGATCGAGACAGTTTGAGCAGCTGCCTCTTCCCCCTCTCACATCCAGTCTAGCCCCAATCCCTCATCACTCTACAGTTGCTCCCCATCTCCCTTCCATGTTCATCTCTTCATGCTAGCTGGTGTTGATGGTTTCCTTTCCTGAAGCACCATCCCTGCCTCTTTAAGAACAGCCATTATCATCCTTTCCTCAAAAAGTCCTTTGACACCCCTCATGCACTCCAACTATCATTCCATCTTTTAGCTGCCTTTCCCATCTTGAACACTTCATCGTCTCCCAGCTCCATACTCATCTCTCCCACAATTATTTTAGCCCCTCCTATTTGGCTTCCATGCTTCTCGCAGCACTGTGATGGCCCAGGCCAAAGACATGATTAACATTTGCTGTGACAATGATGTGATGCATATCTCTCTTTGTCCATCAATATGATACCAGGGAAGTATAATTATGAGAAAAGACTTGAGATACCGGATCTATTTTTACTGGAGCACATGAGATTTAATAAAGGTTTTTTAAATTATGAAGGGTTTTGGTTGGATCAAGAAAAGAGTATTTTCTCCGATGAAAACGGGTTAATTTAAAATTGTCACTCAGAGTGAGCAGAGAGGTTCGAACAAATATCTTTAAACAGAGGCTTGTTGGAGCATGGAATGCTTTGCCACAGGGAGTCGTTGAGGCACAGACTAATGTAACTTTTAAGGGAAAAGTTGATAAATATTTAAAGCAGAAGCAGACGCAGGGCTATAGGGAGAGAGCAGGACAGTGGAATTAGCTTCAGATTGCTCTATCAAAATGCTGCCGCAGACACAATGAGCTAAACACCTTCTTTTTGTGCGATAAACTTGTAAGCTTCTTCTACCTCTCCATAGTGTTTGATACAGTTGACCACACCATCCTTATCTATCGTCTCGCTGTCATCCATCTCCTTGGAAATATCCTGGTGTGTATTCACTCCTCACTGTTCAAGCACAACCACTGCATCTCCAGCAGTGACTTCTCTTCACAGCCCTGCATCATCACTTCTGGAACCTCCACCCAGTCCTCTTCCTCAACCATATGCTGCTCCTTGGTGACGTCATCTACCGCCGTACGTTCAGCTGCCATTTATATGCAGGCAACACCCAAATTGACTTCTCTTGACACCATGACCACTTCCACTTGGTCAAACGGACATCAAGCCACAGGTGAGTCAGTCTCCAATTGAACATTAGGAAAAGCAAAGCCGCCGCTGTTGGCCACTGCCATAAAAAGTAATTCTCTTGTCACTGACTCCACCCCCTCACTCACCAAGCTTATGCAAATATTCAGCGGCCCGTTCAAGCCAGAACTGAGAACTGAGCTTCAAATCCCGCATCCTATCCATTAGCAAGACGGCTTACTTTCACTTTCACAACATCAGCTCAGTCAGGCCTGTACCAGCTGCACGCAAGTGCAAAAGACAAGACTGAAACGTTTGCAATCATCTTCAGCCAGAAGTGTCGAGTGGATGATCCATATCGGCACCATCACAGAAGCCGGTCTTCAGCCAATTCGATTCACTCCACATGATATCAACAAACGACTGAGCGCACTGGATACAGCAAAGGCTATGGGCCCTGACAACATCCCGGCTGTTGTTCTGAAGACTTGTGCTCCAGAACTAGCCGCGCCTCTAGCCAAGCTGTTCCAGTACAGCTACAAAACTGGCATCTACCCCACAATGTAGAAATCTACTCAGGTGTGATCTGTCCACAAAAAGCCGGACAAATCCAATCTGGCTAAATACCACCCCACATGTCTACTCTCAATCATCAGCAAAGTGATGGAAGGGGTCGTCGACAGTGCTACTCACCGATGCCCAGTTTGGGGTCTGCCAGGACCACTCGGATCCAGACCTCATCACAGCCTTGGTCCGAACATGCACAAAAGAGCTGAATTCCAGAAGTGAGGTGAGAGTGACTGCCCTTGACATCAAGGCAGCATTTGACCGAGTGTGGCATCAAGGAACCCTACTAAAAGTGAAGTCAATGGGAATCAGGGGAAAACACTCCACTGGCTGGAGTCATACCTCGCACAATGGAAGATGGTTGTGGTGGTTGGAGGTCAATCATCTCAGCCCCAGAACATCGCTGCAGGAGTTCCACAGGGCAGTGTCCTGGGCCCAACCATCTTCAGCTGTTTCATCAATGACCTTCCCTCCATTATAATGTCAGAAGTGGGGATGTTCGCTGATGATTGCACAGTGTTCAGCTCCATTCGCAACTCCTCAGAAAATGGAGCAGTCCATGCCCACATGCAGCAAGACCTGGACAACATTCAGGCTTGGGCTGATAAGTGGCAAGTAACATTCGCGCCACACAAGTGCCAGGCAATGACCATCTCCAACAAGCGAGAGTCTTACCAGCGCCTCTTGATATTCAATGGCATTACCATCGCCGAATCCCCCATCAACCTCCGGGGGGTCACCATTGACCAGAAACTTAACTGGACCAGCCACATAAATACTGTGGCAACAAGAGCAGGTCAGAGTCTGGGTACTTTGTGACGAGTGTCTCACCTCCCGACTCCCCAAAGCCTTTCCACCATCTACAAGGCACAAGTCAGGAGTGTGATGGAACACTCTCCACTTGCCTGGAGGAGTGCAGCTCCAACAACACTCAAGAAGCTCGACACCATCCAGGACAAAGCAGCCCGTTTGATTGGCACCCCATCCACCATCTTCAACATTCACTCCCTCCACCACCGGCGCACCGTGACTGCAGTGTGTACCATCTACAAGATGCACTGCAGCAACTCACCAAGGCTTCTTCGGCAGCATCTCCCAAACCCATGATCTCTACCACCTAGAAGGACAAGGGCAGCAGGCGTATGGGAACTCCACCACCTCCACGTTCCCCTCCAAGTCACACACCATCCTGACTTGGAAATATATCGGCCATTCCTTCATCGTCGCTGTGTCAAGATCCTGGAACTCCCTCCCTAACAGCACTGTGGGAGCACCTTCACCACACGGACTGCAGCGGTTCAAGGCAGTGGCTCACCACCACCTTCACAAGGGCAATTAGGGATGGGCAATAAATGCTGGCCTTGCCAGCGACCCCCACATCCCAGGAACACATTTTTAAACAACTGTCTCCTGCCCTACTTCAGCCCTCTGCCACCAAAACCCTTAGCCACACTTTTGTCACCTCTAGACTGGATTTATCTGATGTCCTCTTCGCTGGCCTCTCTCCTCCACCCTCAAACAACTCAAACTTATCCAAAATGCAGCATATCTAATCCTATCCAGCGCTAAGTCCTGATTGTCAATTACCTCCAAACTATCTCCCCCGTTCCTCGATGAATTCAATTTTAATTATTTATCCTCACCTTTCAATCCTTCCATGGCCTCACCCTGCCCTAACTCTGGAAACTCCTCCATCTTCAAATTGCCTCCTCGACCTTTAGCTTCTCTGACTTTGGCCTTTTATGCAATCCCCTCCCTTAGCCCCACTATTGGTGACACAGCCTCCAGCTGCCTTAGCCCTACTTCCTGGAACTCCCTCCTAAAACCCATCCATACTTTCTCTTCTCTCTCCACCTTTAAAAACCGACTGAAAATCCATCTTTGTGACCAAGCTTTTGGTGATCCTTCCAAATCGTTCCCTCTGTGGCTCAGTATCTATTCCTCTATTAATCTCCATACATTAGGACTTCACTTTAAACAAGTTGTTGTTGCATGTGCTCTTATTTAGCACATAATAAAATATACAGACCCTGAACTTTCCAGTCTTTTCTGATGAAAAGAAATCCCATATTTGGGGCAGGCAGAAACGGATTTTGGTGTGGAACCCAGTTCTGCCAGGTCTCGACCCAGTTTTGTGGCCATTGAATTTGTGACACTGGTGGGGGTGGGCGCTTCTTGCATCTGCCCACGGACAGCACAAAGAGGTAGGACTGGTGAGACGACATCATTGTCAAAATTCCCACTGGTTGAACTTCAAGCTGCCCCCACTGTAATGTTTGACTGCATAAAGTAGGCATACTTACCGGGGCGTCCAGGATTTACCGCCCGGACGGAAGTTTCAGCAGTGGTTTTGCCCCGGCACAAAAACTTACCGCCCCGTCCTCCATTTTTAGCATGTTGATGATGTCAATCATCGTGCAATGCTGCGCTAGCGCCCCGGATCGGCCCTAACGCCTCATTTAACGACTGCCCCAGGAAACGACTGAAAAAGACAGGCGGTCCCAGGGTGCAGCAGGCACTACTGGCAGCATATTTAAAGGGAGGCTGGAGAATCTGATATCGCAGTTGTCAGTGACTGCCACGGTTGCGCGCAGGATGCTGCATGAGGCTAGAGTTTAAAACGGCACTTTTATGTGCCGTGACACTTTGCTTACAAGATCAGTGAGAGATTTCAAAGGGGGGAAACATTCGTTCGCTAGCATATCCTGCTGGTTGCTATTGACAGGCGGCTCCAAGCTGGAAGAAGGGTTCTTGGCTATGCTGGGCCACGTATTCAAAGAGGTCGCTGATGTATGGGGAGGAGGCCTTACTCCCCCCCATGCATTTACAGGGAACATCGCTCATACCTCCACATTTCTGATGCGCAGTGCGTTCGAAGGCTGCGCTTCCGAAAAGAAGTGTTGACAGAGATATGCCAGCTCCTACAGGCAGACCGACAGCCGACGAGCGTCAACAGGACTGCGTTGCCCGTCAAGGTGAAGGTGACCTTGGCGATGGCCTTCTCTGCCTCCGGCTCCTTCCAGGCAGCAACAGGGGATATATGCAGCATCTCTCAACACGCTGCGCATTGCTGCATTCGTCAGGTTAAAAGGGCACCGTACGCACGCAGTATGGACGTCATCAAGTTCCCAATGAGCAGGGACAGCCAGAACGAGAGGGCTCCAGGGTCTGGACGATTTGCAAGCTTCCCCAAGGTCCAAGGAGCCATTGACTGCACACACGTCGCCTTGCGAGCACCATTACACAATACAGAGGTCTTCCAAAACCGAAAGAGATATCACTCCCGAAACGTGCAGCTGTTCTGTGACCACCGCAGCCCATCCTCACAGTGAATGCCCGCTATCCTGGGAGCACGCATAATGCTTTCATCTTGTGTGAGAGCAGTGTCTCATGCATGTTTCAGCGACAAAGACAAGGCCGGGGCTGGCTGATCGAGGACAAAGGATACGGCCTGGCCACCTGGCTCATGACCCCCTTCCAGAACCCCTGCCACAGAAGCCGAGCAGTGCTATAAGGACAGCCATGCAGCCACCCGCAACATCATCAAACAGATAATTGGCATGCTGAAGTGCTGGACCGCTCTGGAGGCAGCCTTCAATGCTCCCCACAACAGGTCTCCAAGTTCATTGTCATGTGCTGCATGCTACACAACTTGGCCATCATGAGGGGACAGGTTCTGCCAGTGGGGATTGCAGGCCCACCTCAGGTGGAGGGCGACGAGCCTGGTGAGGAACCCATTGTGCTTCCACCACAACCACAGCGGAGGCAGCGTGGCAATGTGGTCGCAGCAAGAGCCTTACATCGGCATCTCATCATTGACCGGTTTGGTTGAATGGGGAAGGTGGGGTTGCAACATTCACTCACTACTCGATGCCACCATTCTACATTTAATTCTGCAAATGAGACACAAGACATCAATGGCAAAGGTCAAACAAACATATTTACAATGTTTCCCCCCCAAAAAAACCCGATACTATAGAATGTTTAAAGACAATGTAAATGAACACAAAACTGCTTCCTGCTGTGAACAAAATGTCAATGAACACAAAACTGCCTCATGCAGCAACACCATTTGAAGAGGAGTGCATTGTTACATAAGAACATATGAACATAAGAAATAGGAGCAGGAGCAGGCCACCTGGCCCCTCGAGCCTGCTCCGCCATTTAATAAGATCATGGCTAATCTGATCATGGGCTCAGCTCCACTTCTCTGCCCGCTGCCCATAACCCTTTATTCCCTTATCGCTCAAAAATCTGTCTATCTCCGCCTTAAATATATTCGATGACCCAGCCTCCACAGCTCTCGGGCAGAGAATTCCACAGATTTACAACCCTCTGAGAGAAGAAATTCCTCCTCATCTCAGTTTTAAATGGGCGGCTCCTTATTCTGAGACTATGTCCCCTAGTTTTAGTTTCCCCTATGAGTGGAAATATCTTCTCTGCACCCACCTTGTCGAACCCCCTCATTATCTTATATGTTTCGATAAGATCACCTCTCATTCTTCTGAACTCCAATGAGTATAGGCCCAACCTACTCAACCAATCTTCATCAGTCAACCCCCTCATCTCCGCAATCAAGCTAGTGAACCTTCTCTGAACAGCCTCCAATGCAAGTATATCCTTCCTTAAATACGGAGACCAAAACTGTATACAGTACTCCAGGTGTGGCCTCACCAATACCCTGTACAGTTGTAGCAGGACTTCTCTACTTTTATACTCTATCCCCCTTGCAATAAAGGCCAACATTCCATTTACCTTCCTGATCACTTGCTGTACCTGCAGACTCACTTTTTCTGTTTCATGCACAAGGCCCCCAGGTCCCTCTGTACTGCAGCACTTTGCCATTTTTCTTCACTTAAATTATAATTTGTTTTTCTATTTTTCCTGCCAAAGTGGATAACCTCACATTTTCCCACATTATACTCCAACTGCCAAATTTTTGCCCACTCACTTAGCCTGTCTATATCCCTTTGCAGATTTTTTGTGTCCTCCTCACAATTTGTTTTCCCACCCATCTTTGTATCATCAGCAAACTTGGCTACATTACACTCGGTCCCTTCATCCAAGTCATTAATATAGATTGTAAATAGTTGAGGACCCAGCAGCGATCCCTGCAGCACCCCACGAGTCACTGTTTGCCAACCGGAAAATGACCCATTTATCCCGACTCTCTGTTTTCTGTTAGTTAGCCAATCCTCTATCCATGCTAATATATTACCCCCAACCCCGTGAACGTTTATCTTGTGCAGTAACCTTTTATGTGGCACCTTATCGAATGCCTTCTGGAAATCCAAATACACCACATCCACTGGTTCCCCCTTATCCATCCTGCTCATTACATCCTCAAAGAACTCCAGCAAATTTGTCAAACATGATTTCCCTTTCATAAAACCATGTTGACTCTGCTGAATTAAATTATGCTTTTCCAAATGTCCCGCTACTGTTTCCTTAATAATGGATTCCAGCATTTTCGCAACGACAGATGTTAGGCTAACTGGTCTATAGTTTCCTGCTATTTGTCTGCCTCCTTTTTTAATCACACAACTATTTACAATGAGGTCAATGGTACAGACATTCCTTGCAATGAAATGGTTCCAGGCCCTAATGGGTCTTTTTAATGACTCTCCCCGCTCCCCGCCCTTCAAACCTCTCCCATGTCGGTTGCTCCTCCTCCATCAGTCCTCGGGGCATACAGCAAGGCTGCTAGAGGGCTGCCGTGTTGGGGTGGCAGACAATGCAGATAGCGTCTGAGGATGCTCTGGACCAGCTCTTGGCCTGGAAGGCCTGGCTTTGTATTGGGGCACCGCATCATCAGCGGAACCAGTCACAGGTGTCTGGGGTGTCAACTGTGTATGGTGCATGGTTGGCGAGTGAGTGGTGGGAGCTGGAATGCCGCCATCCTAAGGAATGACAGTGTGGTGTATGAAATGATACAATGAACTCTGTACTGTGAGCCAGTGACTAGGTGTAACCTGGTCAGTCTTTAATGGGTTCCAGAAGTCAAGATACAAAGGTGAAGTTCAGGTTATATACCGGGCCCAGCACGAATGTGCCTATGACCCTAGGACCTCTGACGATAGTGCCCCCTGTTGGTGAGCAGACTTTATGTACATCATTCCCCCCCCCCCCCCCAGTTCTTGGCACAAGTCCATATTACAAGTTCAGACAGTCCGGAGCCCTTCACTCCCTGGTTGACCGTCTCAGTACAATCTCAGTGCTTTCTGAGTCTCTCACGACTTGGGGCTGGGTGTTGACCACAGTGGGCTCTTCTGATGGCTGGACATGAGTTGGTTGGTCGTCTTAGCTCGCGGTGTCTTCTTCCAATTGTTCCAGTTCGTCAGTGTGTCTTAGCTTGATTTGATCAATGTGTTTCCTGCACATCTGCCTATTCTTGAGCTTAACCATATACACCTCCTTATCCGTAACATTGCTCAGGAGTCACTTGGGCCCTTGACCATGGTTAAGTACATACATTGGGTCATTTACAGATATGTCACGTGACACTGCGGCACGGTCGTGATACCACTGCTGGTGTTGACGTCGAGTTTCGACATGATCGTTAAGGTCAGGATGGACTAGAGAGAGCCTGGTTTTGAGGCCTCTCTTCATCAATAGTTCTGCAGGCAGGACCCCGGTGAGCGTGTGTGGCCTTGTCCTCTAACTGAGCAGTATGCGTGACAGGCGTGACTGCAAGGAACCGTGAGTTACGCGTTTCATGGTTTGAACTGCCCGCTCCGCTTGACCATTGGACGCTGGTTTGAACGGGGCTGACCTCACGTGTTTTATGCCGTTGCATTTCATGAACTCTTGAAACTCCAGGCTTGTGAAACAAGGTCCGTTGTCGCTGACAACGATGTCTGGTAGACCATGTGTGGCAAACATGGCTCTCAGGTTTTCAATGGTGGCAGTGGAAGTGCTGGATGACATGATCATACATTTTATCCAGCACAAAAAACATTTTACAGAGGAAGGGACCCGCAAAGTCGATGTGGATTCGAGACTACGGTTTGGATGGCCATGACCACAGACTGAGCGGAGCTTCCTTTGGGGCATTGCTTAACTGCATGCAAGTGCTGCACTGATGCACGCATGACTCTAAGTCCGAGTCAATGCCAGGCCACCAAACATGGGACCTGGCGATGGACATCATCATGACAATACCGGGATGCGTACTATGTAACTCCCATACAAATCTCACCCTGCCTTTCTTGGGCATTACAACACGATTACCCCACGTAAACTGGATGGAAAGCTCATCTTTGCGACGGCTTTACGGTTTGGTTTCATCACCCATTTCCTTGGGGGTGGTTGACCAGTCCCCGATAATGACAGAACGTTTTACAACTGATTGGGTCGGATCCTGGCTGGTCCAGGTCTTAACTTGTTGAGCAGTGACAGGTGACCCTTCACTCTCAAAGACATCCATGACCATGAGTAGCTCTGCGGGCATTGGCATTTCCACCTCCGGTGTGGGCAACAGTAACAGGCTCAATGCGTCAGCACAGTTGTCGGTGCCTGGTCTATGGTGAATGATATAATCATAGGCAGATAATGTCAGCGTCCACCTCTGGATGCGGGAAGACACATTGGTATTGATACCTTTATGTTCCGAAAACAACGATATAAGCGGCTTGTGGTCGGTTTCCAGCTCGAAGCGAAGCCCAAACAGGTACTGGTGCATTTTTTTTACCCCATAAACACATGCTAAAGCCTCTTTCTCTACCATGCCGTAGGCTCTTTCTGCCTTGGACAGGCTTCGAGACGCGTATGCAACTGGTTGTAGTTTGCCTGACTCACTGACTTGCTGGAGTACGCAGCCGATCCCATAGGACGACGCATCACAGATCAAAACTAGATGCTTGCATGGGTCATACAGTACCAGTAGCTTGTGGGAACACAACAGATTTCTAGCCTTCTCAAAGGCTCTGTCTTGAAGTTCACCCCACACCCAGCCGTCTCCTTTCCTGAGCAGCTTGTGCAAAGGCTCTAATATTGTGCTCAAATTGGGCAAAAAGTTACCAAAGTAGTTGAGAAGACCCAGGAACGAACGCAGCTCTATCACATTCTGGGGCCTGGGCGCATTTTTGATGGCCTCTGTTTTCGCGTCTGTAGGCCTGATTCTGCCTGCAGTAATCTTTCGTCCAAGGAATTCGACCTCTGGTGCCATGAAAACGCACTTCAAACGTTTCAGCCTGAGTCCCACTTTGTCCAGACGACGCAGAACTTCTTCCAGATTGTGCAGGTGCTTGGTGGTGTCACGACCTGTGACTAGGGTGTCATCTTGGAATACCACGGTCCTGGGGACAGATTTCAATAGGCTCTCCATGTTTCTCTGAAATATGGCTGCCGCCGAACGAATGCCAAAAGGGCACCTGTTGTAAATAAACAGTCCTTTGTGCATGTTGATGCACGTAAGTTTCTTTGATGATTCAACCAGTTCCTGTGTCATGTAGACCGATGTTAGATCCAATTTGGTGAACGATTTTCCCCCGGCTAACGTTGTAAACAGGTCATCAGCTTTCGGTAGCGGGTACTGATCTCGTTTCGAAACTCGGTTGATCGTGACCTTGTAGTCTCCACAAATCCTGACCGTGCCGTCGCTCTTTAACGCCGGAACAATGGGACTGGCCCATTCATTAAAATCGACCGGTGAAATGACCCCCTCGTGTTGTAGCCTGTCCAATTCGAGCTCAACCTTTTCTCTCATCATGGGCGGGACCGCCTTGGCTTTGTGATGGTTGGGCCTTGCATCTGGGCCTAGGTGAATCTGCACCTTGGCTCCCTTGAAGCTGCCAATGTCCGGTTCAAACAGTGAGGGAAATTTGCTCAGCACTTGAGCACACAAATCATCATCCGCTGATGACAAAGCTTTGATATCGTACCATTTCCATTTTATTTTCTCGAGCCAACACCTGCCGAATAACGATGGGCCGTTGCCCGGGATAATTCATAACGGTAGATCATGAACTGCTCCCTCGTATGACACTCTTACTGCTGCACGACCGATCACTGGTATGAGCTCTTTGATGTAGGTACGCAACTTCGCAATTATCGGACTAAGCTTGGGTCTCTCTGCCTTGGTCTCCCGCAGCTTTTCGAAAGTCCTCTTTCGAAAGACTTGCACCCGTGTCTAATTCCATGGATACCGGCATGCTGTTTAATTTTACCTCCATCATTATCGGTTGGCTCTTTGTTAGGACCGCACGTACGCTGTACACTTCCTCCTCGGAGCTCTCAAATGCCTCGGGCTGCATCGCCAGGTCCACGCTGAATTGATCATCATCCACATGGTGTGTCACAGCTCGCTTGCTCTGCTGTGGACACATCTGCTGAAGGTGCCCCGTCTTCGCACACCCTCTGCATACTACTGCCTGAAGTGGCATTGATGGGGTCTGTGATTGCCCCCGCAACACCATGACATTGAGCTCGGATTTGCGCCTGATGATGAACTTTGAGCGGCTCCCGGTCTTGCAGATGCAGTCAAGTAGGCCCTGCCATGTGCAGCTCTGCCGGCCATCGATACAATTTTGTACACAGTACTTGCCATCGAGTTCTTGTCTTGTCGCGATATCTGCTTCATGCTTTTCTGCGTGGACATGCAAGCCTGGGCAATGGTGATGACCTAGCTGAGGTCCGGCGTCTCCGCAGCCAGCAGCTTACTTAAGATCGCCTCGTGGTTGACCCCGATCATGAAAAAGTCACGCAGCATGTCTTCCAACGCAGGCCCAAATTTGCAAGGCCCTGCAAGACGTCTCAGGTCGGCAACAAATGCCGCTACGTCCTGGTCTTCTGGACGGACGTGCGTATAGAAGCGATATCGGGATATGAGGATTCCTTCCGTGGGTTTAAGGTGTTCCCGAACTAGAGCACACAGTTCTTTATAATCCTTTTCTGTAGGATGAGTGGGTGAGAGCAGATTCTTGATGAGTGCATAGATCATGGGGCCGCAGACGGTGAGAAGAACTGCCCTGCGCTTCTCTGCATCCTTGTCTTTGTTTAGGTCGTTTGCCACAAAATACTGATCAAGACGATCCGTGAAATCTCCCCAATCCTCTCCCTCATTGAATCTCTCGAGAATTCCAACAGTACTCGATCGTACTGTGCTCGCTATACTTTTGTGTGGGTTTGTATTTGCCTCGTCGCCAGTTGTGGTGTATGAAATGATACAATGATCTCCGTACTGTGAGCCAGTGACTGGGTGTAACCTGGTCAGTCTTTAATGGCCTTCAGAAGTGAAGATACAAAGGTGAAGTTCAGGTTATATACCGGGCCCAGCACGAGTGCACCTATGACCCTAGGACCTCCGACGGTAGTGCCCCCTGTTGGTGGGCAGACCTTATGTACATACATTACAGACAGCACCTGCCATTTCCGGGGAGCCACTGACTCTCTGACAGGCTGGGACTTAGCAAGCAGAGCATGATGTGTCCTCATAACTTGTTGGCCTGCTTTGGGCATCCCTTCCCCGTTGAACAATGGGGAACGCAGAGAGCATGATATCAGACATGGACTGCATCACTTGTCCAAGGTGAAGCAAAGCTTATGCCTGTGATGCGCCCGAGTCTGCGATGTGATATGTGATCAATGGCACGCGACACATTCTCTGGAACTCCACTGTCACTGCTCGAGGCCACTAGCCTCTGAGTGAGGCCTCGTTGGACTCACGTCTCACAATGACAATCTGCGATGCTGCCTTCGCAACAGTCCCAGTAAGCTGGGATCCTTGCCAATGCATCCATCAGCTCACGGTGCATAACTGTGGTTTCCCTTGACATTTCCACCAAGTCCAGTTCCATACCTGCCTGACTTTGAGCAGACCGACTTTGCCAACTCGCCCTCCGGAGAGCTGGCCTGTGGGATTCCACCCTGGCGCTTCATTGCTGTACGCGACTGGGGCCAGGAGCCTCCGACTCCTCAAACCCCGGGAACGCAGCCTCGTCCCCAGATGTATTTCGCCCCAATGGGGCAACTAGTGGGTTCTGATGCCCCGCTGGAGCAGTCTCCTCCCCTCCCTCGTTGTCTCCACCGTGGCCTAACGTGGAGGCCTCCCTCGCGGGATGCTGCACCTCTGGTTGGTCATCTGGAAGTAGAAAACAACAGACGAGTGGTTAGCAACAGGGAAGGGTGCAGGGTGGCATGAGGAAGGTGGCATTGCAGATGTTCATTTGAAGGCCCGCCACAACTTCATAATGCAGTCTCTTGAGTCGCGCGATACATTTACATACCCTCACTACCCGAAAGGGGCTCAGCATCGCCCCCAGCAACTGCCCGAGCTGGGACTCCGATGAGGGCCGAGTCCTCTCCTCAACTTCCATCAAGGGGATTGGTTGAGGTGGACCCCCGCCTGTCCGCAGCTGCTTCTTCCTATTATGGGAATGTTTCGACTGCAGAAAGAAAAATAGGAAGGGTTCATAAAGGGTTTCCCTGCTGTTCTGGCACATATGCCTACTCGAGTACAATAGGTGATGCTGTGTGAATGTTACTGTGGCTTCCGTTCTATCTGTTTGGATGTTGCATGTGCTTTGTCAGTATTTGTTCGCAGGTTAGAGGGATCTAACACGGGGGCTGTAAGTGATCTTTCAGAAAGGCATAACAGCAATTGGAGTGTTTTGCGAGAAACAATGTAAATGATAGAGTCTATGTGCATAGATCATTAAAAGCCAATGCACATTTTTCTTATGCATTGTGATAGCCACCCACAGAGTGTTGAGAGGGACCATATGCATGACAAACTTCACATAGTGTGTGAGATTAATGTTAGAAATCATGGAGTAATACATAGATGCAAATGGTACTCACCCTGACGACTCTCGTAAGGTCGCTGAACTTTTTTCGACACTGTGTACCAGTTCTGGGCACAGTGTCTGCAGCAGACACCTCCTGCGCTACCTCCCTCCATAGTCCTCTCCACTGCGTGGACTAAGGCCTCACTTGCCTCATTACTGAAGCGCCTGGCACATTGCCTTCCCTCCTGCTCCTCAATCTCAGCCGAAGTGGCTGAAGTGGGGCAGTTTACATGCACATGCGCACATTAGCGTTTGCGACCGGAAAACAAAATTCACTGTGCTTGCGCAAAATAGCCGCCTCCTATAACGCCGAAAGTTCCGGCTCGGGCGCACAAAGTCAGTTGTGCAACACCTGACCTACCACTGATGCTCCTCTAGATGATTTTTTTCACCAAAACCTCCAGTCGAAGGCACAAACTATTTTCAGGCGCAAACTTCTACGTCCCGCCGCGATTAACGCCCCAAAATCCAAAAACATAAGAAACATAAGAAATAGGGGCAGGAGTAGACCATACAGTCCCTCCAGCCTGCTCCGCCATTTAATACGATCATGGCCGATCCGATCATGGACTCAAGTCCACTTCCCCGCCTGATCCCCATAACCCCTTATTCCCTTATCGGTTAAGAAACTGTCTATCTCTGTCTTAAATGTATTCAATGTCCCAGCTTCTGAGGCAGCGAATTCCATAGATTTACAACCCTCAGAGAAGAGATTCCTCCTCATCTCAGTTTTAAATGGGCTGCCCTTTATTCTGAGATTATGCCCCCTAGTTCTAGTCTCCCCTATCAGTGGAAACATCCTCTCTGTATCCACCTTGTCAAGCCCCTTCATAATCTTATATGTTTCGATAAGATCACTTATGTATGCAACCCTAGGCAACCTGTAACATACCGCCACCAGAGGGCTTACCTTTTGGAGTCCCAAGGGATCCCAACATCCCTTGGGAGCACTGTATATAAGCAGGCCTCCCTTGCTGTACCGGAACTCCGGAGTTTAAATAAAGGAGCTAAGGTCACACTTACTCATTGTCTACAGTACTAAGTTGCATTACTTTATTATGAGCTTAACAACTGGCGACGACATAACGAACAATCACGCGAAAATGCAAAGAACTGTTGGTCTCCTGGAGAAATTCTCAGAAGGGGACAATTGGGAGGCCTTCGTGGAGCGACTCGACCAATACTTCGTGGCCAACGAGCTGGAAGGGGACAAGAATGCTGCCAAACGAAGGGCGATCCTCCTCACTGTCTGCGGGGCAACAATCTATGGCCTCATGAAGAATCTTCTAGCTCCAGTGAAACCAACAACCAAATCCTATGAAGAACTGTGTACGCTGGTCTGGGAGCACCTAAATCCAAAGCGTTTTGATGGCAAGGTATCAATTTTACACGTGTCAACGGTCTGAAGGCCAGGAAGTGGCAAGTTACATCGCCGAACTAAGGTGTTTTGCAGGACATTGCGAATTCGATGGATTCCTTGAGCAAATGCTAAGAGACTTCTTTGTGCTTGGCATTGGCCATCCTTCACAAACTATTGACTGTTGAAACACGAATCTCAGCAAAGCCATAATGATAGCCCAGGCATTTATGTCCACCAGCGATAACACCAACAAATTTTGCAGCATAAAGAGGTTTCGGCAAGTATTGTACACAAAGTAACGTCATTTTCAGGCAGAAATGCATATGGCAGAATGTACACGCCGGCAGCTGCATGACCTCAGATGACTCAGAGTCCGCCATCAATCGTTAATGGGAGGCAGTTAACACCTTGTTGGTGCTGTGGAGGTGATCATCGAGCCCATCAATGCCGCTTCAAACACTATGCGTGCAAAGGCTGTGGAACAGTGGGACACCTCCAGCGAATGTGTAGACGAGCTGCAAACCCTACAAATCACCACGTTGCAGAGGAGGATCGATCCATAGCGGATCAGGCTGAACTAGAGACTCAAACCGAGGAGGCAGAAGTGTAGGGGGTACACACCTTCACCACGAAATGTCCACCGATCATGCTAAAAGTCGAACTAGACGGAATTCCAGTATCCATGGAACTGGACATGGGTGCGAGTTCGTCTATCATGAGCAAAAAGGCCTTCGATAGGCTGTGGTGCCACAAGGCACTCAGGTCCAAGCTGAACCCCATTCACACCAAGCTGAGAACTTATACGAAAGAGCTGATCCCTGTTATTGGCAGCGCAGCAGTAAAAGTCTCCTATGATGGAGCAGTGCATGAACTACCACTATGGATTGTACCAGGAGATGGCCCCACACTGTTCGGCAGAAGCTGGCTGGGAAAAATCCGCTGGAACTGGGACGACATCCGAGCGCTTTCGTCCGTCGACGACACCTCATGTGCCCAGGTTCTGAGCAAGTTCCTGTCGGTGTTTGAGCCAGGCATTGGAAGCTTCTCGAGGGTGAAAGTGCAGATCCACTTGGTTCCCGGTACACGACCCATCCACCACAAGGCACGGGCGGTGCCGTATATGATGCGAGAGAAAGTGGAAATTGAGCTGGACAGGCTGCAGCGAGAGGGCATCATCGAGCCGGTGGAATTCAACGAGTGGGCCAGTCCGATTGTCCCGGTTCTCAAAGGCGACAGCACGGTTAGAATTTGTGGGGACTATAAAGTAACGATTAAACGTTTTTCGCTGCAGGACCAGTACCCGCTACCCAAGGCAGACGACCTATTTGCGACGCTGACTGGAGGAAAGACGTTCACCAAGTTGGATCTGACCTCGTCCTACATGACGCAGGAGCTGGCGGAATCTTCGAAAGGCCTCACCTGCATTAACACGCACAAAGGTCTGTTCATCTACAATAGATGCCCGTTTGGGATTCGATCGGCCGCGGCAATTTTCCAAAGGAACATGGAGAGCCTGCTAAAGTCGGTTCCGCGCATCATGGTTTTCCAGGACGACATACTGGTCACAGGTCGGGACACCATCGAACACTTGCAGAACCTGGAAGGGGTTCTAAGTCGGCTCGATCACGTGGGACTCAGGTTGAAATGCTCGAAGTGTGTTTTCCTGGCACCAGAGGTCGAGTTCTTAGGGAGAAGAATCGCGGCAGATGGCATCAGACCCACCGACACCAAGACGGAGGCCATCAAGTACGCATCGAGACCACAGAATGTGACGGAGCTGCGGTCATTCCTGGGACTACTCAAATATTTTGGTAATTTCCTACCCGGGTTAAGCACCTTGCTAGAATCCCTACATGTGCTGCTACGCAAGGGAGATGACTGGGTGTGGGGGCAATCACAAGAGGCTGCTTTTGAGAAAGCCAGAAATCTGTTATGTTCCAACAAACTGCTTGTTCGGTATAACCCATGTAAACGTTTAGTGCTAGCTTGCGATGCATCTTCATATGGGGTCGGATGTGTGTTACAACAAGCTAACGAATCGGGAACATTGCAACCGGTCGCCTATGTGTCCAGGAGTTTGTCCAAGGCCGAAAAGGCCTACAGCATGATTGAAAAAGAAGCTCTGGCATGCGTTTACGGGATGAAAAAAAGCACCAGTATCTGTTTGGTCTCAAGTTTAAGCTAGAAACTGACCATAAGCCACTCATATCACTATTCTCAGAGAGCAAAGGGATTAACACCAATGCCTCTGCCCGCATCCAAAGATGGGCGTTCACGCTGTCTGCATACAACTATGTAATCCGCCACTTACCAGGCAAAGAGAACTGCGCTGATGCTCTCAGTCGGCTACCATTGCCCACCACCGGGGTGGAAATGGCACAGCCTGCAGATTTACTCTTGGTGATGGATGCATTCGAAAATGAAAAGTCCCCTGTTACGGCCTGCCAGATCAGGACCTGGACCAGCCAGGATCCTTTAAAGTCCCTTGTAAAAAACTGTGTCCTCCATGGGAGCTGATCCAGCGTCCCAGTGGAGATGCATGAAGAGATCAAGCCTTTCCAGCGGCGCAAAGACGAAATGTCCATACAGGCAGACTGTCTTTTGTGGAGTAATCGCGTGGTTTTGCCAAAGAAAGGCAGGGAAACATTCACACCCGACCTACACAGCACCCACCCAGGCATAGTAATGATGAAAGCTATAGCCAGATCCCATGTGTGGTAGCCCAGCATCGACTCAGACTTAGAGTCATGCGTGCGCCAATGCAACACTTGCTCTCAACTGCGCAATGCACCCAGAGAGGCATCGCTAAATTTGTGGTCATGGCCCTCCAAACCGTGGTCTAGGATCCACGTTGACTTTGCAGACCCATTTCTAGGCAAAATATTTTTGGTTGTTGTAGATGCTTATTCAAAATGGATTGAATGTGTAATAATGTCTGTAAGCACGTCCACTGCCACCATCGAAAGCCTACGAGCCATGTTCGCCACACACGGCCTGCCTGATGTCCTTGTCAATGATAATGGGCCGTGCTTCACCAGTGCTGAATTCAAGAAATTCATGACCCGCAATGGGATCAAGCATGTCACATCTGCCCCGTTCAAGCCCGCATCCAACGGCCAGGCAGAACGGGCAGTCCAAGCCATTAAGCAAAGCTTGAAACGTGTGTCGGAAGGCTCCCTGCAGACCCGCCTGTCCCAAGTCCTGCTCAGCTACCGCACCAGACCCCACTCGCTCACCGGGGTTCCCCCAGCCGAGCTGCTCATGAAAAGGGCGCTCAAAACAAGGCTCTCCCTTGTCCACCCTGATCTCCATGATCACGTCGAAGGCATCAACAAAGCATGTACCATGATCGCGCAAACATGCCACGCGATATTGAAGTCAATGACTCTGTATTTATACTCAACTATGGACATGGTCCCAAATGGCTTGCCAGCACAGTCATAGCCAAAGAGGGGAGTAAGGTGTTTGAGGTCAAACTTGCCATAGACTAACTTGCAGAAAGCATTTGGACCAAACCAAACTGCGATTCACAAACAGCCACGAGCAACCCCAAGAGGACACCACCAACTTCGACCCTCCAACACACACACAAGTGGCAACCGACATCACGGTTGACCACGAAGCTGAACTCACCATCCCCAGCAGCCTGGCAAGACCGGCTGCCCAGCAGCCCAGCAAAGAACAAACCAACTCACCCACACCTGCATGTGTACCGAGACGATCGACTAGGGAGCGAGAAGCCCCAGATCGTCTCACCCTGTAAATAAGTGTACTATTGACTTTGGGAGGGAGTGATGTTATGTATGCAACCCTAGGCAACCTGTAATATACCGCCACCAGAGGGCATACCTGTTGGAGTCCCAAGGGATCCCAGCATCCCTTGGGAGCACAGTATATAAGCAGGCATCCCATGCTGTACCAGCACTCTGAAGTTTGAATAAAGGAGCTAAGATCACACTTACTCATTGTCTACAGTACTCAGTTGCATTACTTTATTATGAGCTTAACAAACACCTCTCATTCTTCTGAATTCCAATGAGTAGAGGCCCAATTTACTCAACCTTTCCTCATAAGTCAACCCCCTCATCTCTGGAATCAACCTAGTGAACATTCTCTGAACTGCCTCCAAAGCAAGTATATCCTTTCTTAAATATGGAAACCAAAACTGTACGCAGTATTCCAGGTGTGGCCTCACCAATACCCTGTATAACTGTAACAAGACTTCCCTGCTTTTGTACTCCATCCCCTTTGCAATAAAGGCCAAGATTCCATTGGCCTTCCTGATCACTTGCTGTACCTGCATACTAACCTTTTGTGTTTCATGCACCAGGATCCCCAGGTCCCGCTGTACTGCGGCACTTTGCAATCTTTCTCCATTTAAATAATAACTTGCTCTTTGATTTTTTTCTACCAAAGGTCATGACCTCACACTTTCTAACATTATACTCCATCTGCCAAATTTTTGCCCACTCACTTAGCCTGTCTATGTCCTTTGCAGGTTTTTTGTGTCCTCCTCACACATTGCTTTTCCTCCCATCTTTGTATCGTCAGCAAACTTGGCTAGGTCACACTCAGTCCCTTCATCCAAGTCGTTAATATAGACTGTAAATAGTTGGGGTCCCAGCACTGATCCCTGCAACACCCCACTAATTACTTATTGCCAACCTGAAAATGACCCATTTATCCCGACTCTCTATTTTCTGTTAGTTAGCCAATCCTCTATCCATGCTAATATATTACCCGCAACCCCGTGAACTTTTATCTTGTGCAGTAACATTTTATGTGGCATCTTGTCAAATGCCTTCTGGAAGTCCAGAAAAAAATGAAAATCCAGCCGCAGATTCCTTACTGAAAGCTTGAGGATGATGAAACCTTATTTGCAGGATTCTCCACAGTACAAAAGGAAGACTTCATCCTTGTACCTACAAATCAGAACCTGATGTATCAGCCAATATGCCATTAGCAGTGCTCTCAAACTATCACCTAACACCTTGAGACAACATTAAGTAGAGTTCAGAGCAACCAGCTTCTACCAGTGAAGATAACTCCTCGTAGCACAATATATAAGTTGGTCTGAAACAGTTTTTGAGCAGTATGGACTCCCACGTGAAGCTTTGAAAAAACGGTATTGTTTCCAAAGCGATTAGCATGCAGCCTTGGTCGTGGTGAAGGGTTACATGGAAACTTTTTGTGACATGCATACTTTGCCATTCACTTGGCATAGAGAAAACCTTGCAAGCCTTATTTTGCCAGACTTCCTGAGGCTATTCAACTTTTTCCTCATCTGTTCTCTTGCCCGAGTGTTGGACACTGCATTAACTCATGGGCCGTCTCTTCCCAAGCAGAGTACATACTTCTCCTGTGAGGAGGGTAGTCTGGAGACCCAAGCAGGACAACCCTCCCCTTCACTTCCTGCAATAACACCCCCAATGCAGAAGGTGCTCTGCAACATTCTCCAGCCATCTGTGTTCTTTTCTGCAGCAAAACTTGCTAGAGTACATAAATACACATCTCTATAAATAGCAGCCACCACCTTTTAAGAGCTGCAGCTGCATACAATTTCCTAACCCATGCTGGCAGTGAGCTCTCTTCGGCAGGCCCATGGCAGGTTGGGAGCTCCCTATGAATCGGCAATCACATTGACCTTGAGAAATGGAAAGGTCAACCATGTGTGATTTCTTGCCACACATTGGGCCCACTGGTTCAGTGCCAGGAAAAATATATCCTATGATAAAGACTCGAGGCAGTGAGTTCCAAATGTTTTGAAAGAAACTCTGCAGAGTACCGATGACAGAAATCCAATTTATCTTGTATAATCTGATATTGATCACTATCCAATAACTCCTGCTGGAAAGTGTGCACACATTGACATTGGATGAAGATAAAAATCAATCCTATTGACACTCCATGGCCAGGCTCACATATGAAGAATGGCCTTGGGTGAGGAACAGAAGGGCAGAACGGCCCGTGGCACTATGGCCCAACATGAGTGAACACCTTCAGGAGAGGAGAAACAATAATGTACCACCACTTACTGGCAGCTAGGTTGGTGTGCAAGTTGTGTACATCAGTCACTGTGCATCTGATCCTTCAACTTCCATCAACTCAAGACTAAATTTTCAGCTTGCACAGCAAGGTGGTACATTGTGGGCACAATCCCAACCTGCAGAAAGGCCTCGATGGTCAAGCGTAGGTGGAGAATGCACATCTCCTGTGGCGTACCCAAGTAGATCTGGTGAGATCTGTGAACATACAAATTTGGGTAACAGTGGGTCTGCACAAAGAAACCTAGGCACACCAGCAACATACACCATCGGTGCAGTCCAGTCGGAAAATACTCGGCAACTCCCAATAACACCCCCCGCCCTCCTCCCCCGCCCCCGACTGCCATCCGCCCCTCAACACTGGCACACAGCATTGGAAAATTTCCCCTAATTTTTCTATATGGCTGGGAAACTTTGCACTGAGTCAAAGGGATTAAAGGAATGGACAGAACATTATAAATGGAGCACCTATGGATCGGTGGCTAAGATTATTTTAACCCAGAAAATTGGAAGAGGTCCTGAAAAGAGAATATCTTCAAGCTCATCCCAGGATGGTTTTGAAGCCAAGCACTAAACCAAATGAACTAATTCTCAAAGAGACACTGGTAATTTAAAGTCAACCATGTATGGATTTTCTCTGGCTGTAATTTCACTGGTTAGTATTGAATAAGATGTGTCACTTCCATCTTCCTAGGTCACTTTTTGGGTAGTTAGTTAGATATGACCTCTGTGGTGATGAGTGGAGTCAATATATAGTCCTGAAGATGGAAAAGATGTGTCCTTTGGAAGCCCAACCAGTGTGTCAGGACTGTATGGCAATAGAAAACCCGTCTATATACTTGTGAGCACTTCATTTCAATAGTGAAATGAATGTAATTAAGAGACAATGCAATTTGCTATCCAGTTAGGAAGGGATTGTGCTGGCCAGTCTTCTCGCAGATGAAGCTGGCACACAAGAGGGAGACAACCGGAACAGGTAGTCCTGTCATTCTACTGACATTGACACCACCAGAACAGGCAGGAAAGCAGCAGTAGGTCAGTACTACTGTTGCACGCTATTTTGGTCATTTGTAAGTGCAAATGGGGTGGTCAGGGCATGAAAATCACTTCCCCCCCCCCCCGCCCAATTTCTATTCTTGGGACTGAGATAGCACACCACCAAATAACCTTTGCTGCCTCGGTTTAAATCCAGCTCAGGGAAATGGGATGATAACCTTGTCTCTTTGGGGACTGGAAGAGTCCAGTGTAAAATGCATCTGGGCTGTCTCAGACCGACAAAACGATGTCAATTTTGCAATAACTGTTAATCTTCTTCAGAAATGTCACAAAAAATGGCTGGTGTGGGAAATAGGAAATGGCACAATTTTGCAGTAGAGAGGTGATCTTCTGAGTTTGGAGTTAAAAATAAATGTATAGGGTAGTGTAGAGGTTCTGCTGTACCTGATCTGGGAGTACTTGATGCAGACACAATGCCTGAAGTGGGAACATATTCCATTCCCCAGCACTAATATTTCTCACATATGTGAACATCTTTTTATACAATATATGTGCCCTGGAGCAATCTAATAACTGGTATATATATATATATATATATATGTGTGTGTGGAATTTATTCTACAGACACAAAATAAGACTCAACTCCAACTAATTTCCATCAGCAGCAACAATAAAGGAAACAAAAGCTATACTCTCACTGGCAGTGAACGCAAGCTATAACCATAGCAACCCCATCCCAATAACTGTTACTAAGGATTCTGGGGTAGCAGAAATAAATCTAGCTTGTGGTACAGTTAACCCCAAAATGAAAGAAAATGTTCACAAACCATCTCCTAAGTAAAAATTTAACAATTGACCAGAGCAATAAAAGTCCTGCCCACTAAATCCACATTCTAATAATCACCAGTGCACACATTCACTACATGCTCTTCAATAACCAAATGTCAATTGACAACACCATGCTCAATAGTTATAACTGCCCTTAGCATTCTGAACAAGGAGAAGGCAATAGATCAGGGTAGCAGTGGGGGAAATGAAAACCAGAGCGTGACAGGAAGGGACAGAATGTACAAACATAAAGGTGGATCAGAAAGTAGAGTCAAAGCAGGAAAAAATGAGAAAAAAAACAAATTTAAAAGCTCTTTATCTGAATACATGTAGCATTCGTAACAAAGTAGATGAGTTGACGGAACAAATAGATACAAATGGGTATGATCTGATAGACATTACAGAGACGTGGTTGCAAGGTGACCAGGACTGGGAACTAAATATTCAGGGGTATTTGACAATCCGGAAGGACAAACAGAAAGGAAAAGGAAGTGGGGTAGCTCTGTTAATCAAGGATGAGATCAGTGCATTAGTGAGAAACGATATTGGCTCAGAAGATCAAGATGTTGAATCAGTTTGGATGGAGATCAGGAATAATAAGGGGAAAAGTCGCTGCTGGATGTAGTCTATCGGCCCCCTAACAGTAGATACATTGTTGGACGGAGCATAAATCAAGAAATAATGGAGGCTTGTAATAAAGGAACGGCAATAATCATGGGCAATTTTAACCTTCATATTGATTGGACAAAGCAAATTGGCCAGGGTAGCCTTGAGGAAGAGTTCATAGAGTGTATCCAGGATAGCTTCTTTGAACAGTACGTTGCAGAACCAACCAGGCAGCAGGCTATCTTAGATCTAGTACTGTGTAATGAGACAGGATTAATAAATGATCTTATAGTAAAGGATCCTCTAGGAATGAGTAATCATAAATAACATGGTTGAATTTCAAATTACGTTGGAGGGTGAGAAAGGTGGTTCTCAAACCAGGGTCCTAAGCTTAAATAAAGGAGACTACAAAGGTATGAGGGCAGAGTTGGCTAAAGTGGACTGGGAAAATAGATTAAAGTGTGGGATGGTTGATGAGCAGTGACAGACGTTTAAGGAGATATTTCATAACTCTCAACAAAAATATATTCCAATGAGAAGGAAAGAGCGGCAGTCGGCGAGAGGCGGGAGCAGCGTGGTGAGGCCTATAAAAGGCCCAGCGGGTGTTCCACAGGCAGCGGCAGTCGGCGAGAGGCGGGAGCAGCGTGGTGAGGTCTATAAAAGGCCCAGCGGGTGTTCCACAGGCAGCGGCAGTCGGCGAGAGGCGGGAGCAGCGTGGTGAGGCCTATAAAAGGCCCAGCGGGTGTTCCACAGGCAGCGGCAGTCGGCGAGAGGCGGGAGCAGCGTGGTGAGGCCTATAAAAGGCCCAGCGGGTGTTCCACAGGCAGCGGCAGTCGGCGAGAGGCGGGAGCAGCGTGGTGAGGCCTATAAAAGGCCCAGCGGGTGTTCCACAGGCAGCGGCAGTCGGCGAGAGGCGGGAGCAGCGTGGTGAGGCCTATAAAAGGCCCAGCGGGTGTTCCACAGGCAGCGGCAGTCGGCGAGAGGCGGGAGCAGCGTGGTGAGGCCTATAAAAGGCCCAGCGGGTGTTCCACAGGCAGCGGCAGTCGGCGAGAGGCGGGAGCAGCGTGGTGAGGCCTATAAAAGGCCCAGCGGTGTTCCACAGGCAGCGGCAGTCGGCGAGAGGCGGGAGCAGCGTGGTGAGGCCTATAAAAGGCCCAGCGGGTGTTTCACAGGCAGCGGCAGTCGGCGAGAGGCGGGAGCAGCGTGGTGAGGCCTATAAAAGGCCCAGCGGGTGTTCCACAGGCAGCGGCAGTCGGCGAGAGGCGGGAGCAGCGTGGTGAGGCCTATAAAAGGCCCAGCGGGTGTTCCACAGGCAGCGGCAGTCGGCGAGAGGCGGGAGCAGCGTGGTGAGGCCTATAAAAGGCCCAGCGGGTGTTCCACAGGCAGCGGCAGTCGGCGAGAGGCGGGAGCAGCGTGGTGAGGCCTATAAAAGGCCCAGCGGGTGTTCCACAGGCAGCGGCAGTCGGCGAGAGGCGGGAGCAGCGTGGTAAGGCCTATAAAAGGCGAGCTTGTGCAGCTCCAGCCGGGAGAAAAAGCAGAAAGGAAGTAGAAAGGAATCAAAAGGTGACGTCACAACCAAAGGGGTAAGTGATTGGTAAGTAGTTTTTCTTTTTCTTTTTTATATCAGTAAGTAACCTGTAACAGTGCTGTCACCAATTTAAGTGTATCTAAGGGATAAGTCATGCCAGGAGAGCTCTGTCACGTGATATGCTCCTCCTGTACCATGTGGGAACTCAGGGACACTTCCGGTGTCCCTGACGACTACTTGTGTGAGAAGTGTATCTGCCTCCATCTCCTGACGGTCCGCGTTGCGGAGTTGGAGCTGAGGGTGGATTCACTCTGGAGCATCCACGATGCTGAGAATGACGTGAGTAGCACATGTAGCGAGTTGGTCTTATCGCAGGAGAGGGGTCCACAGCCAGCTAGGGAATGGAAGACCAGCAGGAAGAGCAGTGCAAGGAAGGTAGTGCAGGGGTCCCCTGTGTTCATCCCCCTGCAAAACAGATACGCTGCTTTGAGTAATGTTGAGGGGGATGACTCATCAGGGGAGGGGAGCAGCAGCCAAGTTCATGGCACCGTGGCTGGCTCTGTTGCACAGGAGGGCAGGAAAAAGAGTGGGAGAGTGATAGAGATAGTGGATTGTAAGGGGAATAGATAGGCGTTTCTGCGGCCGCAACCGAGACTTCAGGATGTTATGTTGCCTCCCTGGTGCAAGGGTCAAGGATGTCTCGGAGCAGGTGCAGGACATTCTAAAAAGGGAGGGAAAACAGCCAGTTGTCGTGGTGCACATTGGTACCAACGACATAGGTAAAAAAAGGGATGAGGTCCTACGAGACGAATTTAAGGAGCTCGGAGCTAAATTAAAAAGTAGGACCTCAAAAGTAGTAATCTCGGGATTGCTACCAGTGCCACGTGCCAGTCAGAGTAGGAATCGCAGGATAGCGCAGATGAATACGTGGCTTGAGCAGTGGTGCAGCAGGGAGGGATTCAAATTCTTGGGGCATTGGAACCGGTTCTGGGGGAAGTGGGACCAGTACAAACCGGACGGTCTGCACCTGGGCAGGACCGGAACCAATGTCCGAGGGGGAGTGTTTGCTAGTGCTGTTGGGGAGGAGTTAAACTAATATGGCAGGGGGATGGGAACCAATGCAGGGAGACAGAGGGAAACAAAATGGAGACAGAAGCAAAGGACAGAAAGGAGATGAGTAAAAGTGGAGGGCAGAGAAACCCATGGCAAAAAACAAAAAGGGCCAATGTACAGCAAAATTCTAAAGGGTCAAAGTAATAAAAAGGCAAGCCTGAAAGCTCGGTGCCTCAATGCGAGAAGTATTCGGAACCCAGGAGAGGGCTCTGAGCTTGTTAGAGTGGGTGAGAGTGCAGATGAACAGGACCCCAAGAAAGAATGCAAAAGGCAGGAGGCAACAGAGCAGAGTAGCACTGGGGTAAGTGTAAATCACAAGGTGATAGGAAGGGACAATATGTATGAAGATAAAGGGGCTGCAGGAGGGGTCAAAATTAAAAATCATGGTTTAAAAGCTAGTATTAAAACACTCTACCTAAACGCACGCAGCATTCGAAATAAAGTAAATGAGTTGACGGCACAAATCATTACAAATGGGTATGATTTGGTGGCCATTACAGAAACGTGGTTGCAGGGTGGCCAAGACTGGGAATTAAACATACAGGGGTATCTGACAATTCGGAAGGATAGACAAGAAGGGAAAGGAGGTGGGGTAGCTCTGTTAATAAAGGATGATATCAGGGCAGTTGTGAGAGATGATATTGGCTCTAATGAACAAAATGTTGAATCATTGTGGGTGGAGATTAGAGATAGTAAGGGCAAAAGTCACTGGTGGGCGTAGTTTATAGGCGCCCAAATAATAACTTCACGGTGGGGCGGACAATAATCAAGGAAATAATAGAGGCATGTGAAAAAGGAATGGCAGTAATCATGGGGGATTTTAACCTACATATCGATTGGTCAAATCAAATCGCATGGGGTAGCCTGGAGGAGGAATTCATAGAATGCAAGCAGGATTGTTTCTTAGAACAGTATGTTACAGAACCTACAAGGGAGCAAGCTATCTTAGATCTGGTCCTGTGTAATGAGACAGGAATAATAAACGATCTCCTAGTAAAAGATCCTCTCGGAATGAGTGATCACAGTATGATTGAATTTGTAATACAGATTGAGGATGAGGAAGTAGTGTCTCAAACGAGCGTACTATGCTTAAACAAAGGGGACTACAGTGGGATGAGGGCAGAGTTGGCTAAAGTAGACTGGAAACACAGACTAAACGGTGGTACAATTGAGGAACAGTGAAGGACTTTTAAGGAGCTCTTTCATAGTGCGCAACAAAAATATATTCCAGTGAAAAAGGGCGATAAGAGAAGGGATAACCAGCCGTAGATAACCAAGGAAATAAAGGAGAGTATCAAATTAAAAACCAATGCGTATAAGGTGGCCAAGTTTAGTGGGAAACTAGAAGATTGGGAAAATTTTAAATGACAGCAAAGTATGACTAAGAAAGCAATAAAGAAAGGAAAGATAGATTACGAAAGTAAACTTCCGCAAAACTTAAAAACAGATAGTAAAAGCTTTTACCGATATATAAAAAGGAAAAGAGTGACTAAAGTAAATGTTGGTCCTTTAGAAGATGAGAAGGGGGATTTAATAATGGAAAATGTGGAAATGGCTGAGACATTAAACAATTATTTTGCTTCGGTCTTCACAGTGGAAGACACAAAAACCATGCCAAAAATTGCTGGTCACGGGAATGTGGGAAGGGAGGACCTTGAGACAATCACTATCACTAGGGAGGTCATGCTGGACAGGCTAATGGGACTCAAGGTAGACAAGTCCCCTGGTCCTTATGAAATGCATCCCAGGGTATTAAAAGAGATGGCGGAAGTTATAGCAGATGCATTCGTTATAATCTACCAAAATTCTCTGGACTCTGGGGAGGTACCAGTGGATTGGAAAGCAGCTAATGTAATGCCTCTGTTTAAAAAAAGGGGCAGACAAAAGGCAGGTAACTATAGGCCGCTTAGTTTAACATCTGTAGTGGGGAAAATGCTTGAAACTATCATTAAAGAAGAAACAGCGGGACATCTAGATAGGAATAGTGCAATCAAGCAGATGCAACATGGATTCATGAAGGGGAAATCATGTTTAACTAATTTACTGGAATTCTTTGAAGATATAACGAGCATGGTGGATAGAGGTGTACCGATGGATGTGGTGTATTTAGATTTCCAAAAGGCATTCGATAAGGTGCCACACAAAAGGTTACTGCAGAAGATAAAGGTACGCGAAGTCAGTGGAAATGTATTAGCATGGATAGAGAATTGGCTGCCTAACAGAAAGCAGAGAGTCGGGATAAATGGGTCCTTTTCAGTTTGGAAATCGGTGGTTAGTGGTGTGCCACAGGGATCGGTGCTGGGACCACAACTGTTTACAATATACATAGATGACCTGGAAGAGGGGACAGAGTGTAGTGTAACAAAATTTGCAGATGACACAAAGATTAGTGGGGAAGCAGGTTGTGGAGAGGACACAGAGAGGCTGCAAGGAGATTTAGATAGGTTAAGCGAATGGGCTAAGGTTTGGCAGATGGAATACAATGTCGGAAAGTGTGAGGTCATCCACCTAGGAAAAAAAAACAGTAAAAGGGAATATTATTTGAATGGGGAGAAATTACAACATGCTGCGGTGCAGAGGGACCTGGGGGTCCTTGTGCATGAATCCCAAAAAGTTAGTTTGCAGGTACAGCAGGTAATCAGGAAGGCGAATGGAATGTTGGCCTTCATTGCAAGAGGGATGGAGTACAAAAGCAGGGAGGTCCTGCTGCAACTGTACAGGGTATTGGTGAGGCCGCACCTGGAGTACTGCGTGCAGTTTTGGTCACCTTATTTAAGGAAGGATATACTAGCTTTGGAGGGGTTACAGAGACGATTCACTCGGCTGATTCCAGAGATGAGGGGGTTACCTTATGATGATAGATTGAGTAGACTGGGTCTTTACTCGTTGGAGTTCAGAAGGATGAGGGGTGATCTTATAGAAACATTTAAAATAATGAAAGGGATAGACAAGCTCGAGGCAGAGAGGTTGTTTCCACTGGTCGGGGAGACTAGAACTAAGGGGCACAGCCTCAAAATACGGGGGAGCCAATTTAAAACCGAGTTGAGAAGTAATTTCTTCTCCCAGAGGGTTGTGAATCTGTGGAATTCTCTGCCTAAGGAAGCAGTTGAGGCTGGCTCATTGAATGCATTCAAATCACAGATAGATAGATTTTTAACCAATAAGGGAATTAAGGGTTATGGGGAGCAGGCGGGTAAGTGGAGCTGAGTCCATGGCCAGATCAGCCATGATCTTTTTGAGAGGCGGAGCAGGCTCGAGGGGCTAGATGGCCTACTCCTGTTCCTAATTCTTATGTTCTTATGAATGAGATGTTTAAAATTCTGACGGATTTAGACAGGTTAGATGCAGGAAGAATGTTCCCAATGTTGGGGAAGTCCAGAACCAGGGGTCACAGTCTAAGGATAAGGGGTAGGCCATTTGGGACTGAGATGAGGAGAAACTTCTTCACCCAGAGAGTAGTGAACCTGTGGAATTCTCTACCACAGAAAGTTGTTGAGGCCAATTCACTAAATATATTCAAAAAGGAGTTAGATGTCATCCTTACTACTCGGGGGATCAAGGGTTATGACGAGAAAGCAGGAATGGGGTACTGAAGTTGCATGTTCAGCCATGAACTTATTGAATGGCGATGCAGGCTCGAAGGGCCGAATGGCCTACTCCTGCACCTATTTTCTATGTTTCAATGTTTCTATAACTATCCGTGGCTAACTAAGGAAATAAGGGATGGTATCAAATTGAAAACAAGGGCATACAGTGTGGCCAAGACTAGTGGGAGGCCAGAGGATTGTGAAACTGCGTACTGTTTTGGTCTCCATATTTAACGAAGTATATACTTGCATTGGAGGCTGTTCAGAGAAGGTTCACTCAGTTGATTCTGGAGATGAGGAGGTTGACTTATGAAGGAAGTTTGGGCCGATACTCATTGGAGTTCAGAAGAATGAGAGGTGATCTTATTGAAACATATAAGATAATGAGGGGGCTCAACAAGGTTGATGCAGAGAGGATATTTCCACTCATAGGGGAAACTAAAACTCGGGGACATAGTCTCAGAATAAGTGGTCGCCCATTTAAAACTGAGATGAGGAGGAATTTCTTCTCTGAGGGATGTAAATCTCTGGAATTCTCTGCCCCAGAGAGCTGTGGAGGCTGGGTCATTGAATATATTTAAGGTGGAGACAGACAGATTTTTGAACAATAAGGGAGTAAAGGGTTATGGGGAGCGGGCAGGGAAATGGAGCTGAGTCCATGATCAGATCAGCCATGATCTTATTGAATGGCGGAGCAGGCTCGAGGGGCCAAATGGTCTACTCCTGCTCCTATTTCTTATGTTATGTTGAACCACCCCTCCACAAAAATTGCACAATGTAAAGATGGTTTCTGAATGGAACTTATCCACGAATGAAGGATAAAGCATAGCTCACTCACAGAAAAATTGCGGTCACTCCTGAAAGCACTCATACCATCGAGGGTACCCCTGACCTGGACAGCGTCAAGTTAAAATTGTCCAGGGCTAATTTTCCTGCCACCAGTTCGCTGGCTGCCAAAAATGAACAGAAAGTGATAGCATGCTGGAGGGTGGGTGCAGAAATTCAGCTGGCAGGAGGCCGCCGGCAAGGAGATAAGTCGTGGGGAGCAGGGTTTTGGGAATGTCTCGCGAAAGGGAACATAGGGAGCCTGAGGCACGGGAGACCCTGCTTTCCTCGTGGAGCACACAGCGGAGCATGCTCCTCCCGCCACCAAAAGGAAAGTTAAAAAAAAGGTCACTTAAATGGCCTCGTCCGGTCCGATATCATCTTCCCGCTACCGTCACCAGGCAGGAGAACCACAACGGCCTCTCCGCTCAGGACACAGTTAAAACTGCAGTCAAGGCCTGATAACATCATGGGGCTGGATGTTCCGGCCCTTTGCGCTCGGGGTTTCGTCCCGGAGCGGCGTGAAAGGCGGCGGTGAGGTCTCCAGCGCCCCACCGCGATCCTCCATATTGGCTTTTGTGGCGGCGCAGAGCAGCATGGCCGGAAAGAGCTGCGCCCGGTGTGCAACACCCCTGGTTACGACCCCGGCAGGAACTTTGAGTCTTGCCTGACCCGTATGCCCGGGAGTGCGCCCACAATTGCCGCCTGGGAAATCAGAGCGGCCAAGCGATCCGGGCAGCGGTAAGGTCAAGGTAAAGTACTCCGAAAATAAGTGCGAGTGTTTTTTGTTTTAGATGTTTGTACGAGTTCTGTTGCAGTGGGCAATGTTTTGGATGTTTTTGTGGTTTTTTGGTTTTGCCCCCACCCCCCCACCGCCACAGGCCTTTCTCGGAGTGCTCTCGGCCCAGCTCCAGCTCGGGAGTTTCTCATCCTTGCGTCAAGAGAGCCTCCCTTAGTGCTGCGCCCCCTGACCCAGGGCCCAGATGCCCAAACTTACATACTAAAGTGCAAACTGTTCCCAGCCAATTCACTAAATATATTCAAAAAGGAGTTAGATGAAGTCCTTACTACTAGGGGGATCAAGGGTTATGGCGAGAAAGCAGGAATGGGGTACTGAAGTTGCATGTTCAGCCATGAACTCATTGAATGGTGGTGCAGGCTAGAAGGGCCGAATGGCCTACTCCTGCACCTATTTTCTATGTTTCTATGTTTCTATGTTTCAGCCACTAACTTTCCCTCCCCGCCGCCATAATCGCCAGAAAAGCCAAAAATCCAGCCCCATATCTAAAGAAGGACCTCACCCGCCTCAAGTGGATGCCTGTGCCACCCAGAAGAGCAAGTTAAATTTTGAAGACGGCGGGAGCCAGGCAGTACAGCAGTGGGGGCAAAGTTCTCCAACCAATTTTAACTGCCCACCCGCCCGGTTTCCACCCAGTGGGCAGGACTAAAAATCGCTCCTGCAGTTTCTATTTATCCTGCATGGAAACACTGATGTATTTAGATTTTTGAAATCTGAAAATAGAATTTTTTTTAAACAAATGTTCATATGTGCACCAATACCACTATTGAGAGGGTCATAAATATTGATGGAAAATATTACGTATTAATCGTCTCCCAACTGCATGTGTACATGACCTACATAGCTCTCCTATTCAGTGTAGGAATGAGATAGCTTACTCCAGTCTTATCTCTTAAATCATCCTGGGAGGCAACTATAACCTGCAGCTTACATCAAGGAATTAATTTCCTCCAATTGCACATTAGTTAACCTCTTCACATAAAATGTATTTTATTTCAAAAGGGTTAATGACTGTATTAAAACAGTCATTTTTTTTACACCGACATGTTAACTAATGCACTATCAGAGGAAATGAAACTCTCTAAAGGTGAAATTCGTAATGAAAAACCGTTTGCCTCTGTAATTAACAACCCATTAATATAAACGTACTCAAAAATCATAAATTTCAGAGCTGCATATTCACATGATTTCATTAACAGGTCGTTAATTGAGGAGAAAGATAAGCACCCACCCCCATTTTGCGTTGGAAGAGGCTTTTTTAAGTACTTGTATGGACAACACACCAGCACAAAGCCTGGCATGTAAATTCAATTTTGGCCAGGCAATGACGCAGAGCATTTCTGATGAAGGATGGTGCCCAAAAGATAAAATGACCAGCCATTTTTATTTCAGATTTTCAATGATCAGTCTTCCTCTTTGTTTTATCAATTGTTAAGTTTGTCGCTTTATAAAGATCAGATCGTGACATTTTTGTGATTTATGTGCTGCAAATTACTGAACTGGTACGTCATTTTTTTCAGTTTCTCTCTTCTGCTCTTGAAGGGTCTGACTCATGCTGACGTACAGTTGTACAGGACCAATAGTTTTCCTGTCCCTTGCCACAGTGGTCATTTTTCGTGTGTCAGCTTAGAAATTGGATGTGGGGGATATCACATGTGAGCCTGACGCTGTCCTCACAAAACATTCACAGGCATAATATTCAGCATGCATAAACTAATGGGAATCAGGCTTTTATTCCCCTCCCTAACCTTGGGACACAGAGGTCAATTGTAACAACCTCACGCCCACCCCTGCATATTTTTATATTTTAACTCTACCTACCAATTATTTTGAAATACAAATGGATACATAGTTACAGTGTGTGATTTGTTACTATTGAGTAACTGTCATTTTCACAGCATCGAGGACTTTTTATGCAAAGTTGCGGTACTTGGGTAACAAATTGCACTTCACACGCTAGTGTAGAAATTCATCCAATTTTTCCACGATGTTACATTGAACCAAATCACTTGCCCTAGACAAGGGATGGTGGAGCTAAACAGGGAATTCGAAGATAGTAGTTTAATTGATTGGCTCTGAAGCCTTCATCAGCTTCACTTTTAGACAAGTGTTATTCTTCATCTTTTGTAGTTTTATAGTTATTGTAGTTATTTTTGCATTATACAGGACTGTGCTCCAGTAGTGGCATTATCTGGGTGAAAAGGTAATGAAGATGAACTTAAGTAGATTAAATCATGTTTGAACTGTGTCAGAATATAAAGATATGTGAAGAATCTATCTACATTTTCTCTTCAAAAATGGTACTGCAGATACAGTATTTCTTGCAGAGCTAGCCTCAATACAATCTAAAAGGACTATGAATTGTTTATCACAGCACAGGAATGTCCAGCGCCATGCCTGAATACGAATTCTATAACGGGGCAGAAATTCCAGCCTCCCGGGTCTGTACGGAGTGTGTATGGACCCGGGAAGGCATCGCAAAAGCCGGTTTTCAGCGCACAATGCGCATGCGCTGAAAACCGGCTTTTCCGACCTGTCAAGCTGGAGCTTGACAGATCTTCCGTATCTCAGCAGCCAGGACATTTGCACAGGCAAGATTGCGGGATTTACCCATATCTTGCCCAGCGGATGTCCTGAAAACACTTGCGCCTGATAAAAGCAGGCGCATCGCCTACTTTTATAGGCACAAGAGTTTTAAAATACACAAAAACATTTTAAAATAAAATGATAAAAACACATTTTATTGTTTAAAAACCCCCCCACTATGGTAAGTTTATTTTAAAGCATAATTAAAAAAAACTTTTTTTTAAATCGGAAAACGTTTTTTTATAATACATAAATCACTAATTTAAATTAATAAAAATATGTGGTGTATTTTTTCTATTTTTTATTAGTGTTTTGTGTGTTTGGGGGGGAGGGTTCTCATTCATAATAATGGGAACATTAACTTACGGAGTTCCCATTATTATGAATGAGAACATACTTGGCCTGATTGGCTGCCCAGAGCCATGTGACTGCAGCTCCAGCCCTGCGCACGTCCTGACGTGCACGCACTGCAATGTCCAGTCAGTGGAGGCCTCAGGACCGGGAACTCACGTGGGCGCAGCAACTTCAGGTAAATGCGCATCTTTTTAAAGTTTTTTTACCAGATCGTCCGCGGGAAGCAGCCAACCGGGATTTCTGGGCTCATATATGTACTAGAAAGCTTTCATTTGGAATAAAAAAAACTGAAAGTTTCCGCAAAGCTTATTAACATTCACTGTTTCAGTAAGAATTTGTAGCAGACCATTACGATCCCACTTGGGCTCGTCAGATGGACCACAGTAATCTTTTTTGGTCCTATATATTCCTGTCGAGAAGCAAGAAAAATTGAAAGCATTGAAGAATCATTTTCAGACTCTGCTAAACCCCTCACATTTTTGGTAGAGGACCAAGAACAATCATCCTACCTTACCACATGGATGTTATCGAGTGCAAGGAGACCACATTCTAAAAGAACATGTTGACAATAACGCTAGACATAGAAAGAAAGGACTTGCATTTATCTCGGGCTTCACAGCCAATTAATTACTTTTGAAGTGTAGTCACTGTTATTTTGCTGGTAAATGCAACAACTAATTTGCATGTAGAAATGCCCCACATACAGCAATGAGATGACTTGACTAGCTAATTTATTTTTGGGTGGTGTTGGTTGAGAGGTGATTGTTAGTCAGGCCACTGGAAGAACTCCCTGCTCCTCTTCCATTAATACCTTTTTTTTTAAATCTCCACCCGAACAGACAGAAATGGCCTCATTTAACGTCTCATTTGAAAGACAACACCTCTGACAGGGGACTCCCTCAGCACTGCACTGAAGTGTCAGCCGAGATGATGTGCTCAAGTCTCTGAAGTTGAGCTTGAACCCACAACCTTCTGGCTCAGAGGTGAGAGTGCTATCATTGAACAGAGAATGACAATTTATGTGCAGGAGCATTGTAAATGCTTTTGTAAATATTTCTTCTGTTTAGTAAAGTGTCATGTCATTCATACTACATAATGAGAAATGTTATTTAAGGGAGCATCACCTTCAGACTAAAAATCTGGTTATAAAAAACTGAAGTTTACAGGGCTAAATACAGACATAAAAAGGTGTAATTCTCCAGAGACGATGATTAGACCTGTTCCAACCTTAGAAGTGTGAACTATGGAATACAACTGCCTAGGCTCAATAATGTAGGCTGTGACTTCCGATCAATCTCTGAGAAGTTTTGCTCCATTACGTTCAGAGGTCAGGGAAGTATTTTGGAGGTTTTCCTTATTGGAAGTTTCCCCTGTGGTTACTGAATTCCCTAAAGAGATTAATCAAGTCAGAAAGAGGTCATGAAAGTAAAATTGGACCACGGGCCAAATGGAGTTTTCTTGTTCTGTATTTTCTTATATCCTGCACTGTTTCCATATAGCACACCAACATTTTCTGTTATTCCCCAGGATCAGCAGCACTGAAGCCAATAAGGTACGCCTATAAAAGGAGAACATCTGATAAATTAGACCAGTCAAGTAAAAATAAGTTATAAAACTGGGAAAAGTTTCTTAACATACAGTTTCACCTGCACCTGAAAAGATATATTTCCAACCACGCAAACCAAACAAGCAATAGTATTCTACTGAATGCTACATAGAAATATGAACATGGCATTTGTCAGTCTTTGCAAATTTGCTTGTACAAAATAGCTGATTATAGATGGCCTGGAAATATTTTGTGTAGCATTCCTCTTAATGTGATGATTTAAGCGCCTACATCATGAATAGAATTAGTGAGCTACAGACAACTCATTTCCTACAGGTTTACAAAGAGTGGGCTACAGTTCAGATCCAGAAACTGCATCTGATTTCTGTTTGGCACAAAAGTTCCTTTAGAAAGAAGTGTTTTTTTTATTGTGTTTTTTTTTCTCCTGCTCTTTGGTGATCTGGACTATTCAGGTACTTGGAGCTGACCCCAATAATGAACTGAATTGGGTTCAGTCTCAATGCAGGTCCTTGAGGGTGTCAGTCCTTTGGATGAGACTGAAGGGTATAGATTGACACAAAACTCCCAATCTCACGTACAAAGAGCACTGGTGTGGGAACAGAAAATGTCACACTGGTGTATGTGCACTTGAGATTGGGTTTAAAGGAGAGGAAGCTCATGTTTTTTTTAAATCACTGATTAGGAGACTTAAAGCAATATTCAATCTTGCCGTTCAGATGGAGAATACAAATGGGTAAGCCTGGAAATGACACTCTGTGACATTTTAAATTGCCTCTGTTAAATGAGCAGGCAAAATGATTACAAGCACACAATAAGGATCCATATGTGAGTATTTTCACACATAATTTTCAAGGCTCATATTTTAACTATAACATTCTTTCATTCTCTCTGTTGCAACAAATCCATAAAATCGGCTGGGAAGCATTCCTCAGCCTGAGCATGAGGAAGCTGCAATAACACCAGTGGAAATATTCATTCATCCATGGTACGATTGCGATCCTGTTGTTTGAATTGTGCGCTAAATCAGCTCCATTACACTTGTGTTGGACTAGAATTTTCAGGCTGAATTTATGGCAACATGAAAATCGTAATATGAAGCAGCCAAAGGCACTCCAATTTGGCTCCTCTGCACCGACAGACACCCAATCAGCCAACCAATAAAGAACTTGATGCTGGAGTAGTCCTCTGTCAGTTCCAGTAAAATGACTGGGATTGACATAGTGGCTGGAAGTTTAATCTGGCGACGGGCCAGGAACGGGGGCTGGAAAGCGGTCGGGAATCCCGGGAGAACGGGTGTCCCGCAGGCTCTGCCGAATTATCCGGGGGGTGGGGGCGGGAGTGGGAAGATGGTCAGGGGCCCGGAGGAGCTGAATCGGGGCTGTAGGAGGATCAGGAGAGGCGGGGGGGAAAGAAAAACATTCGGAGGATGATCGGGAGGGGGGGGCTGGTCAGAGGCCAGGGATGCAGCGGGACCAGAGGGGGAAGGCCAGGACGACCTCACGGAGTTTAGGTCGGGGGATGATCGTAGGCCTCGTGGGGTGGGATGGGGGATCAGAGGCCTCTTGGGGGAGGGGGGGGGGATCAGAGGCCTCTTGGGGGAGGGGGTAGGATCAGAGGCCTCTTGGGGGAGGGGGGGAATCAGAGGCCTCTTGGGGGGGGGGTAGTATCAGAGGCCTGTTGGGGGAGGGGGGGAATCAGAGGCCTCTTGGGGGAGGGGGTAGGTTCAGAGGCCTCTTGGGGGAGGGGGGGAATCAGAGGCCTCTTGGGGGAGCGCGGGGGGAGAATGGAAAGGCACTTACCTCCTGGATCCAGCAGTCCTCACCTTCCTTTAGCTGGCAGATTTCCTGAGGCCCGGGAAACCCAACCAGCCAGAGTTAAATTTGAAATGGTGGATCACCATGAGGAACGGAGCATCATTATGATATTTGAATTGCCGACCCACCTCCTGGCAGCGGGTTGACCGCCCGACCCGTCCCACCTCCGAATCGGGTGGGTTGGGGTTGTGATTCAGTTTTTTAACTCTTTAACCTCCCACCTGACCCCAACCCACAGTGTTTTGGGGGTTAAAACTTCCCCCAGTATCTCAAAAATAAGGTACGACTTATTTCTCATGACTCACGCAAAAACTTCCCATCGAGTTAACGGGATGATTCTGGCCGCCTGCATGCCCCAGGCCAATAAGTAGGCTGAACATGTGCGTGGCCAGGTGAAATAGAGCACACAGACTATGTACTCCAGTTTCAAAGAATACATCTACGTATAGCTTCGTGTATACATGCCTGAACCACCTTTGCCCAGTGCACTGGGGAAAAGGGTTATATTATAATTCAAAATTTCTCCAACAGAAACAGACAATATTGTTCAGGGGTGGGGGGAAGCATTGGCTGTAAGTGTTAACTGGGTCTAAATGGCTTGGGCCAGCAGTTTTTGTGTACTTGTCAACTCTTGAAACTGTTCATGGTACAATGTCTAAATACTAATGGGAAAGGGAGGGGAGGGAGAGAAGTGGGTGATGCTTTGGGAGCCGAGGACTGGGGCATTTTACTTCCAAGACCTGGGTTTACATCATGTCCAGACTGATGGGATGAAAGTCTCCTGTGTTGTCTAGCTGTCAGGGTCTGAAGTGACGTGTATTCGAAATGTATTAATCTCACTCAGCAAGGCCATGGAATGGCTGATATAGAAAATGTAAGAATATCATACTGATGCAGTAGAGGGAACTATGCTGAAATGGGAGCTCATGCACAATATTGGGGCAGTATAGAGGGAGATACTCTGCACCATAATAAGAACATAATAACATAAGAAATAGGAGCAGGAGTAGGCCATACGGCCCCTCGAGCCTGCTCCGCCATTTAATACGATCTTGGCTGATCCAATCATGGACTCAGGTCCACTTCCCCGTCCGCTCCCCATAACCCCTTATCCCCTTATCGGTTAAGAAACTGTCTAGCTCTGTCTTCAATGTCCCAGCTTCTGAGGCAGCGAATTCCACAGATTTACAACCCTCAGAAAAGAAATTTCTCCTCATCTCAGTTTTAAATGGGCGGCCCCTTATTCTAAGATCATGCCCTCTAGTTCTAGTTTCCCCCATCAGTGGAAACATCCTCTCTGCATCCACCTTGTCAAGCCCCCTCATAATCTTATACGTTTCGATAAGATCACCTCTCATTCTTCTGAATTCCAATGAGTAGAGGCCCAACCTACTCAACCTTTCCTCATTCCCGGAATCAGCTAGTGAACCTTCTCTGAACTGCCTCCAAAGCAAGTATATCCTTTCGTAAATATGGAAACCAAAACTGCACGCAGTACTCCAGGTGTGGCCTCACCAATACCCTGTATAGCTGTAGCAAGACTTGCCTGCTTTTATACTCCATCCCCTTTTGCAATAAAGGCCAAGATACCATTAGCCTTCCTGATCACTTGCTGTACCTGCATACTAATGTGTTATATCTCAACCACGAGTGCTTGATGCTGACACTGAAATGGGAAACATTCCATTCTGCAGCGCTGACATCCCCTTGATGAGCACAAAATTTCTAAAACATCTAAATGCGATAATAATTAAACAGATTTCCCTGGAGCTGCTGTGACATGTCGAGAACTGGTTGCATAAAATAGTTGCGTTCAATGATGAGAATATGGTCAAACATGTATCACAGTCTAAACCCCACCTTCAGAGGGAGCGCAGTAAAAGAACTAATACATCAAACCAAACCAATAATCTGTTCCTTTATTTGGCAGTTTTCGCATCACAGTAGATAGGTCGATGTGGGAAAGAGGCCAAAAGCATCCACTGCACATAAACAAACTGGAAAACCACCACACACTGTAAAACAATATTGTCTCATCACTAATTCTTTATCGTCAGATACATTTCAATGCTTGCACTTATTGGTACGAATTCTCCCTCATTATAACGACCAATTCACATGTGAACATTGTTTAAACTTTGTGGACTATTCGTTTTTCATCGCAGAATCAAGGGCTTTGTCCAATTGTGCCACTGTGTCAGCTTGGCAGCACTTCAATGCCTGAATCAGAAGGTCGTGGGTTCAAGCCCCATTCTAAGACTTGAGCACGTATTCTAGGCGGACACATCAGTGTAGTGATGCAATGCTGCATTGTTGGAAGTACTGCCCTGCAGTTGGAACATTAAACCAAGGCCCTATCAGCCAATTCAAGTGGATACAAAAAATCCAATTGCACGAGCTGAAGAAGAGCAGGAGTTCTCCCAACGTCTTGGCCAAGATTCCTTCCTCAACCAACAGCATCAAAAATAGACTAACTGTTCATTTATCTCATTGCTGTTTGTGGGACATTGCTGTGTGCAAAATGGCTTCCACATGTGCCCGCAGAAAGTCACTGCATTTCCAAGTAATTAATTATATGTGGAGCACTGGGATACTGAAGTTGCATGTTCAGCCATGAACTCATTGAATGGCGGTGCAGGCTTGAAGGGCCGAATGGCCTACTCCTGCACCTATTTCCTATGTTTTCTATGTTTTCTATGAGATGAGGGTCTGAATCACCTACCCTTGTTCCTAAGTATTCCTATGCGACGCTTTATAAATGCAAGTCTTTCTTTTCATATTCTGGTTTTGTTTTGTTTAATTGCCTATATTGTCTCGCAGTTCAACAAGGTCCATGGCACTTGATATATTATGTAGAGAGAATAAAAGATTGCTGAGAGTGTGTTCACAAGGCTGTTACCAATTTGTAACGATTAAATCATGTGATGACATCATAAACCATGAGAGTGAAGCTCAAGTGGGTGATGATGTTATTGGAAATGGAGAATATGTCACAGTTGTGTACTCTCAAAGCTATCTTTTGATGAAATATCTGCTCACCAATAAAATGTTAGCATTAGGTGAAATATTTCTCAGTCACCCAGGGTCAATAGCAAGTACTCTTAAATCAGGTATTGTACAGTCAGATGTCTTTATTCTGCCATAACATTAACAGTAATGAGAGTGCAGACAGACATTCAAACTAACTAAAAACTGGGTGAAAGTGAGTTTTTTTCTTTTCTGTCCCCCTAAAAGGGAATAAAATTGGTAACAATTTGTTGAAAAAAAATGTTGGGGCCGAAATTCAGTGCAACCAGAAAGCTGGTGGTGTTCAGGTCTTTTCTCCCCGATTAGTGCCGCAAAGTTTGCAGCGGCCATTGGGCATAAAGTCACACAAAAAAGTGTTCCAGTCTTATTAGCCCTTCAAACCTGAAAGTTTGCAGTCTTAATTGGGGCGTTATTCCCACGGGAATTTCACCCTTAGGGTGATGTGGCAGCTGCCATTGTAGCACAGGCGCGAGGGAATGAGCGTATCGGTGCTGCTTTGGAGAGGATGGCTACGGCTCTGCAAGAGTCGACGGAGCGTCTAAGTGCTGCCATATCTGGTGGCTTTCAGACCGTGTCTCCTCATGCAGTCTCAACTCGATGCCCCCCGACACCTCAGTGTTGCTGTGTCCACCACGGGCCACGGGGGACCTTCCGGTGTGGCCCCACAGCCCCGACCTGAACTCCCTCAGATTGGTGATGGTGGTAATGTGCTGCCCCCTGGTGAGTGACTCAGGCTCCTCGGGCCAGGATACGGATAATACACTCCCTCCGTCTCGCAGCATTCCTGACCCCGGACCGGTCACTCCGCCAGTGCTTCCACGCATGGCTTCGCTCGAGCCAAGCCAGACTGAACCCTCCCAGGAGGGTGCTGACCAGTCTCCAGCCGGCCCTTCCAGACCCAAAGCTGGTCGAGGGCGTCCTCGAAGGACATCTGCAGCTTCCACACAGGGAACACAGCAGCCTTCCCACACCCATGAGGCAGCCACAGGGGAGATACTGAGGCAAAGTCGCAGGTTAGGCACTCGTAAGATCATCATAGGCAGTCCCTCGAAGTCAAGGATGACTTGCTTCCACTCTAAAAGTGAGTTCTCAGGTGACTGAACAGTCCAATATGGGAATTACAGTCTCTGTCACAGCTGGGGCAGATAGTAGTTGAAGGAAAGGGTGGGTGGGGAGTCTGGTTTGCCGCACGCTCTTTCCTCTGTCTGCGCTTGGTATCTGCATGCTCTCGGCGACGAGACTCGAGGTGCTCAGCGCCCTCCCGGATGCACTTCCTCCACTTAGGGCGGTCTTTGGCCAGGGACTCCCAGGTGTCAGTGGGGATGTTGCACTTTATCAATGAGGCTTTGAGGGTGTCCTTGAAACATTTCCTCTGCCCACCTGGGGCTCGCTTGTCGTGTCGAGGCTCCAAGAAGAGTGTTTGCTTTGGGAGTCTCGTGTCTGGCATACAGACAATGTGGCCTGCCCAACGGAGCTGGTCGAGTGTGGTCAGTGGAGATGTTGGGGACGTTGGCCTGAGCGAGAACACTGATGTTGGTGCGTCTGTCCTCCCAATGGATTTGCAGAATCTTGCGGAAGCAGCGTTGGTGGTACTTCTCCAATGCTTTGAGGTGTTTGCGAGAAATAGTCCACGTCTCGGAGCCTTACAGGAGGGCGGGTATCACTACTGCCCTGTAGACCATAAGCTTGGTGCCAGATTTGAGGTTCTGGTCTTCAAAAATTCTTTTCCCCAGGTGACCGAAGGCTGCGCTGGAGCACTGAAGGAGGTGTTCGACATCGTCATCAATGACTGTCCTTGCTGACAGTAGGCTCCCGAGGTATGGAAAGTGGTCCACATTGTCCAAGGCCCCACTGTGGATTTTGATAACCGGGGGGCAGTGCCGTGTGGCAGGGTCAGGTTGGTGGAGGACCTTTGTCTTATGGATGTTTAGTGGAAGGCCCATGCATTCGTATGCCTCGGTGAAGGTGTTGACAATGGCTTGGAGCTCGGCCTCCGAGTGTGCGCAGACGCAAGCGTTGTCTGCGTACTGTAGTTCAATGATAGAAGATGGGACAACCTTGGATCTAGTCTTAAGGTGGAACAGATTCCCGTTTGTTACCGGGCGGAATGCTGAGCTGGGGCGACGTTTCCAGTCTGAGCCCCTGGATTGAGATTTCCGTTTTCTCTCTGTGAATCTCGGGATCTCGATTTCTCTCTCTCTCTTTTTCCCTCTTTTCTCTTTCTCTCGTCCTATTTCTCTATCTCCCAATCAAATTTTCTCATTCTGTTTCTCATTCCCTTTCGTCACTTCTATCTCTTTCTCCTTTCTCTTTTGCTCCCTTCCCTCTACCCCCCCCCTCCCTCTCTCTCACCCTCTCTTTCTCTTTCCCTCTCCCTCTCTCCATCTCCCTCTCTCTCACCCTCCCTCTCCCTCCCTCCCTCTCTCTCCCTCGCTTTCCCTCTCCCTCTCTCCCCCCCTCTCTCTCTCTCTCTCTGTCCCTCTCTCTTTCCCTCTCCCTCTCTCCTTGAGTGCAGATTCTGTGCTGAACATCCTCAGGTTTGGATCTTACCTTCTTGTCTCTCTCTGCTCCCATGGCTCCGAGATCTCTGCCATGCTGAAGGGTCGGCTTTTTCGCGCTGAAAATGGGTCCGGGGGCGGAGCGGCAGCGGTGCGCACTTTTAGCGCGTCACGACTGCCGCAAGCCCCACACCGCCACGAGAGTCGGCGGTGGTCCACATCGCTGCAAAACTTCCAGGGCCCAATCTATGTCGGGGCGGCCAGTTGAGCCCAAAGCGGCGGCCATTCGATTTTGACGAATGACCGCCGCAAATGGGCAGTAACGGTCCTTCCTGGGACCGTAAATTTCTAGGCCGTTGTTTCTTGTTAAGGCCTTGATAGTGAGCTTTCAGAGAAAGATGCAGAAGTTATTCATTAGGGGAAATTAAAATCACCAGTTTAGATTCCTTGTTTTCAAATCCCTCCATGGCCTCGCCCCTCCCTATCTCTGTAATCTCCTCCAGCCCTACAACCCCCCCCCCCGACGATCTCTGCGCTCCTCCAATTCTGGCCTCTTGAGCATCCCTGATTTTCAGCGCTCCACCATCGGTGGCCGTGCCTTCAGCTGCCTGGGCCCCAAGCTCTGGAACTCCCTCCCTAAACCTCTCCACCTCTCGACCTCTCTTTCCTCCTTTAAGACGCTCCTTAAAACCTACCTCTTTGACCCAGCTTTTGGTCGCCTGTCCTAATATCTCCTTATGTGGCTCGGTGTTAAATTTTGTTTGATAACGCTCCAGTGAAGCGCCTTGGGACGTTTTACTTCATTAAAGGCGCTATATAAATACAAGTTGTTGTTGAATTAGATGATACACTAAGCTGGAATTGATCCAACAATGGATCAGCTATCCCCTCTGGCAGAGTATCTATTAAATATAAATTCTACTGCAATTATTATATTAACCTCCCCTGCCATTGGCAGAAGGCTGCTAAAAACACAGGTTCCACTGGAGATCGAGCAGCTAACCTACCAACTACCATCAACCTCCTATTGTGTTGGGCACTTTAAACTGCTTGAAGGCTCCAATGCATTGCTCAGCTGTACATTTTATTCTCCCCCATGGGAAATAGATAATCTCTTAAGTTTGGTTGCAGTTGTTAAAATAGGATTAAGTAAGAAGGGGTAATTACTTCTGGCAGTAGATAATTGTCAACTCGGCCCCAATTATCTTCAGTAACGTCAAACTGTGAGATCATGGCCTTTGCGCACCAATATTTCTAGATCTTATAGTGTAATGACAATTTGATTCGAAAAGGATTCCATTAGTACCTGATCCCGCCAATATTAAAATCAAACAACTAGAAGGAGGGAGGGGAAATCGAAAGGAGAGAGATGGAGAGAGAAGGGAAAAGTAGGGGGGGGGCACGCGAGAGACAGAGAGAGAGAAGGGGGTGTGTTTTTGTTTATGCTATTATTCAATTCTAAAAAAACACACCCGTTGAATTTTGAAGCCAACTAATTATCTCCAACTATGAGCATTTTGTTGCTAATAACTTACACCTGTGAAACAAGAAAGAAAGAATAAAGACTTGCATTTCTATAGCACCTTTCACAACCTCAGGATGTCTCAAAGCGCTTTACAGTCAATTAATTAATTTTGAAATGTTGTCACTTGTATTGTACAGAAACAAGATTCCAATTTTTAACATAGGTGAGAGAAAGAGCAGAGTAGGGAAAAATAGAGAGGAAGACAGACAGTTTCTTTCCTCATTATAATTTGATTTTTTTTTTTAAGATGAAAGATATTAAAGCCTATTTGAGAGAAATGGATAGGAACAGAAGAGAAAGACTGAGCAGCTGCTGAGAGAGCAAGAAAGAGAGATCGAGTGAGAGAATGAGTGGTAGTTGAGAGAGGGTCAAAACAGCTAAGAAAGGACAGCACTTGCTTTTATACAGCATCTCTGGCATGGCCTTAGAACATCCAAAAGTAATTCATTGGCTGTGAAGCACTTTGGAAGTGTAGTCACTGTTGTAACGTAGGCAAGCACAGCAGCCAATGTGTACAAAGCAAGATCCCAAATATAGCAATGAGATCAATAGGATAAATAACCACTGTTCTAGTAGTACTAGTTGAGGTATACAAGTTGACCAGGACAGCAGGACAACTCCCCCGTTCTGTGGCATGGGATCTTTTACGCCCTCCTGAGAGGGCAGACAGGTGCCCTCGATTTAACGTCTCATCTGCAAGGCGGCACCTCCAACAGTGCAGTAATCCCTCAGTAATGCACTGAAGTGTTAGCCTGGGTTATGTGTCTGAGTCTCTGGAGTGGGGCCGGAACCCATGACCTTTGAACTCAAGTGGTGGGAGTGCCAACACTGAGCTAAGACTGTCACCCTCATTTCCCCCTGCATTCCTCTTCAAGGGGGAGGGGGGGGGGAATGGAGATGGGAAGGATGGAGAGAGAGGGGAGACATCAAGGGGAATAGAAAGGGAGGGGATGGGGGATTGCCCTGCACCATGTACCACTCACCCATTAATCCTGTCCTCACTAACCTACATTAGCTCCTGTTTCCCAAACACCACAAATTAAACACTCTCATCTTTAAATCCCTTCGTGCTCTCACTTTTCGCTATCTCTGTAACCTCCTACAGTCCTACAAAGCCAGCACACCTCCAGAACTCTCCATTCCTCTAACTCTGGTCGACTTTGCCTCCTCTCCTCACTTTGTCACCATCCCTTCAGCTGCCCAGGCCTCACGATCTGGGGTTCCATCCCAAAACCCCTCTACTTCACTCTCCTCCTTCAAAGACCCTCCCTAAAATCCATCTCTTTAACCAAGCTTTTGGTAACCCTTCCTAATAACTCCTTCTCTGGCTTGCTGCCATCTTTTTATTGCGCCTCTGTGAACCACCTTGAGATGTTTTTCTATGATAAGTGCAAGATGCTGTTGGGGGAAGATGGTCAACGATTGGTGGGGTGGAGGGGGGGCTGGAAGAAACATAAGGGGTGGGGCAGAGGAAAAAAAGAGGGATGGGGTCGAGGAAAAACGAGGGGTGGGAAGGAAAAGCGGGGAGGGGGAAATTGTGTGGGAGTTAGCGGAGACGCAGCCACAGCAGTGGCGCGCCCCGCGGGCGACCCCTTAGCGCTGCGTGCTGACCTCTTTCCACCCTGCGGCGGATACTGCCCCGCGTCCCGCCAGGCTGGCGCGAGCGAGTGTCAGCGCTAGCGTGAACCAGCCCGACATCCGCTCGCGAGGTGGAAGTTAAAGGGGAAGTCGTGAGCGCCCCACACCGTCATCTTGCCGGTTTTGCCAACTCACCGCTCGGCCCGAATTCTTGCCCCCGTGCGTGCTCCGGGGCGCCATCGTGCAGCCCGCCACTCCATTTTGGGTGCCGGGTTGCGGCCCCAGTACCACGCTGCCCTGGTGCCCAGTGGAGGCCGTCAGAGGCCATGCAGAGTGCGCGGCGACCCTCCCCTTTAAGCGAAGGCGATGGGCGCTGAAACGCACTACGCGGAGCCGATGGCGCCCCATTAGCGCTGCTGGATCCACCCCAAGAGGAAGTGAAGGGCACAAGACTGCGCTGCACTTCCTCTGAGGGGCGGTAAGACCAATTTCGCGGCCGGGCGCAGGAAATCTTGCCCTGAGCAGGTTAGCGCCTTCAATCGGGGCGCTGGGGAATTTCTCCCCCGAGGTTTCCAGTGAAGGTGGTCCTTTGGCGAATTCAATCTCAACCTTCCCGAATACCAACTTTACCATCGCCCCATTACTGCACCTGGCTGTTTCATAAGGAGTCCGTTGTTCTGGCTTCAAACACCCTATCTGCCAATCCACATTACGGTCGGAATTTTCCAGGGTCCGTGCGGGCACGATCAGAGGTGGGTTGGGTGGTGTTATGTTTCTAATAAAGCAATGTGACTGAGTACTGTAGACGTGTAAGTGTGACCTTAGTCTCATTCTAACTCCAGAGTGTTGGTACAACATGGGAGGCCTGCTTATATACAGTGCTCCCAAGGGATCCCAGCATCCCTTGGGACTCCAACAGATACGCCCTCTAGTGGTGGTAGAATGCTGGTTACATAATGTTGCATACATAACATCACTGCCTCCCAAAGTCAATATTACACTTATTTACAGGGTGAGACGATCTGGGGCTTTCTGCTCCCTAGTCGATCGTCTCGGTACAAACACAGGTGTGGGTGAGTTGGTTGGGCTTTTGCTGGGCTGCTGCGTAGCTGGCCTTGCCAGGCTGCTGGGGATGGTGAGTTCAGCTTCATGGTCAACCGTGATGTCGGTTGCCACTTGTGTGTGTGTCGGAGGGTCGAAGTTGGTGGTGTCTTTTTCAGGTTGCTCGTGGCTATATGTGAATCGCAGTTTGGTTTGGTCCAATTGCTTTCTGCAAGTTAGTCCATTTGCGAGTTTGACCTGAAACACCCTACTCCCTTCTTTGGCTATGATAGTGCCAGCAAGCCATTTGGGACCATGTCCATAGTTGAGTACAAATAGAGGGTCATTGACTTCAATATCGCGTGACAAATTTGCGCAATCATGGTTCATGCTTTGTTGATGCCGCCTGCCCTCGACATGATCATGGAGATCAGGGTGGACTAGAGAGACCCTAGTTTTGAGCGCCCTTTTCATGAGCAGTTCGGCAGGGGGAACCCCGGTGAGCGAATGGGGTCTTGTGCAGTAGCTGAGCAGGACTCGGGGCAGGCGGGTCTGCAGGGAGCCTTCCGACATGCGTTTCAAGCTTTGCTTGATGGTTTGGACTGCCCGTTCTGCCTGGCCATTGGATGCGGGCTTGAACGGGGCAGATGTGACGTGCTTGACCCCATTGCGGGTGATGAATTCCTTGAATTCAGCGCTGGTGAAGCACAGCCCATTGTCGCTGACAAGGACATCAGGCAAGCCGTGCGTGGCAAACATGGCTCGTAGGTTTTCGATGGTGGCAGTGGACATGCTTACATGCATTATTACACATTCAATCCATTATGAATAAGCATCCACAACAACCAAGAACATTTTGCCTAGAAACGGGCCAGCAAAGTCAACGTGGATCCTAGACCACGGTTTGGAGGGCCATGACCACAAACTTAGCGGTGTCTCCCTGGGTGCATTGCTCAGTTGAGAGCAAGTGTTACATTGGCGCATGCAAGACTCCAAATCTGAGTCGATGCCGGGATCTGACTATAGCTTTCATCATTACTATGCCTGGATGGGTACTGTGTAGATCGCGTATGAACATTTCTCTGCCGTTCTTGGGCAAAACCACGCGATTACCCCATAAAAGACAGTCCGTCTGTGTGGACATTTCGTCATTGCGCCGCTGGAACAGCTTGATCTCTTCTGCATCTCCGCTGGGATGCTGGACCAGCTCCCATGGAGGGCACAGTTTTTTTTACAAGGGTCAATAAAGGATCTTGGCTGGTCCAGGTCCTTATCTGGCGGGCCGTTACGGGTGACTTTTCGTTTTCAAATGCATCCATCACCAAGAGCAAGTCTGCAGGCTGTGCCATTTCCACCCCAGTAGTGGGCAATGGTAGCCGACTGAGAGCATCAGCACAGTTCTCTGTGCCTGGCCTGTGGCGAAATACATAGTTATATGCAGACAGCGTGAATGTCCATCTTTGGATGCGAGCAGAGGCATTGGTATTAATACCTTTGCTCTCTTTTTCAATCATGCTGCAGGCCCTTTCAGCCTTGGACAAGCACCTGGACGCATAAGCGACCGGTTGCAATGTTTCCGATTCGTTTGCTTGTTGTAACACACACCCGACCCCGTACGAAGACACATCGCAAGCTAGCACTAAACATTTACATGGGTCATACAGAACAAGCAGTTTGTTGGAACATAACAGATTTCTAGCTTTCTCAAAAGCTGTCTCTTGTGATTTCCCCCATACCCAGTCATCTCCCTTACGTAGCAACGCGTGTAGAGGTTCGAGCAAGATGCTTAACCCGGGTAGGAAAGTACCAAAATAATTGCGGAGTCCCAGGAATGACCACAGTTCCATCACGTTCTGTGGTCTCGGCGCGTTTTTGATGGCTTCCGTCTTGGCGTCGGTGGGTCTGATGCCATCTGCCGCGATTCTTCTCCCTAAGAACTCGACCTCTGGCGCCAGGAAAACACACTTCGAGCATTTCAACCTGAGTCCCACGCGATCGAGCCGACTTAGAACCTCTTCCAGGTTCTGCAGGTGTTCAATGGTGTCCTGAACTGTGATCAATATGTCGTCCTGGAAAACCACGGTGCGCGGAAACGACTTTAGCAGGCTCTCCATGTTCCTTTGTAAAATAGCCGCGGCCGATCGAATCCCAAACGGGCATCTATTGTAGATGAACAGACCTTTGTGTGTGTTGATGCAGGTGAGGCCTTGCGAGGATTCCGCCAGCTCCTGCGTCATGTAGGCCGAGGTCACGTCCAACTTGGTGAACGTCTTCCCTCCTGCCAGCGTCGCAAATTGGTCGTCTGCTTTGGGTAGCGGGTACTGGTCCTGCAGCGAAAAAAGATTAATCGTTACTTTATAGTCCCCACAAATTCAGCCATCACCCTTGAGACCCGGAACAATCGGACTGGCCCACTCATTGAACTCCACCAGTGCGATGATGCCCTCTCGCTGCAGCCTGTCCAGCTCAATTTCCACTTTCTCACGCATCATATATGGCACCGCCCGTGCCTTGTGGTGGATGGGTCGTGTACCGGGAACCAAGTGGATCTGCACCTTCGCCCCAGAGAAATTTCCGATGCCTGGCTCAAACAACAACGGAAATTTGCTCAGAACCTGGGCACATGAAGCGTTGTTGACGGACGAGAGCGCTCGGATGTCGTCCCAGTTCCAGCGGATTTTTCCCAGCCAGCTTCTGCCGAAAAGTGTGGAGTCATCTCCTGGTATAATCCATAGTGGTAGTTCGTGCACTGCTCCATCATAGGAGACTTTTACTGCTGCACTGCCAATAACAGGGATCAGCTCTTTAGTGTAAGTTCTTAGCTTGGCATGAATGGGGCTAAGCTTGGACCTGAGTGCCTTGCTGCACCACAGCCTGTCGAAGGCCTTTTTGCTCATGATGGACTGACTCGCGCCAGTGTCCAATTCCATGGATACTGGAATTCCGTTCAGTTCAACTTTTAGCATGATCAGTGGACATTTCATGGTGAAGGTGTGTACCCTGTACACTTTTGCCTCCTCGGTTTGAGTCTCTAGTTCAGTTTAATCCGCCATGGATCGGTCTTCCTCTACAACGTGGTGGTTTGCAGGGTTTGCAGCTTGTCTGCCCATTCGCTGGAGGTGCCCGATTGTTCCACAGCCTTTATACGCATAGTGTTTGAAGCGGCATTGATGGGCTCGATGATCACCTCCGCAGCGCCAGCAAGGTGTTAATTGCCTCGCATTCACGCTTGATGGCGGACTCTGAGTCATCTGAGGTCATGCAGCTGCAGGCGTGTATGTTCTGCCATATGCATTCCGGCCTGAAAACAACATTACTTTGTGTACAGTACTTGCCGAAACATCTTTATGCTGCAAAATTTGTTTGGTGTTATCGCTGGTGGACATAAATGCCTGGGCTATCGTTATGGCTTTGCTCAGGTTCGGTGTTTCAACAGTCAATAGTTTGCGAAGGATAACCTTATGGACAATGCCAAGCACAAAAAAGTCTCTTCGCATTTGCTGCAGGAATCCATCGAATTCGCAATGTCCTGCAAGGCGCCTAAGTTCGGCGATGTAGCTCGCCACTTCCTGGCCTTCAGACCGTTGACATGTATAAAATCGATACCTTGCCATCAGAATGCTCTCCTTCGGAATTAGGTGCTCCCGGACCAGGGTACACAGTTCTTCATACGATTTGGTTGTTGGTTTCACCGGAGCAGAAGATTCTTCATGAGGTCATAGGTTGTTGCCCCGCAGACGGTGAGGAGGATCGCCCTTCGTTTGGCAGCGTTCACACTCCCTTCCAGCTCGTTAGCCACGAAGTATTGGTCGAGTCGCTCCACGAAGGTCTCCCAATCGTCCTCTTCTGAGAATTTCTCCAGGATACCAACAGTTCTCTGCATTTTTGCGTGATGGTTTGTTATCTCGTCGCCAGTTGTTATGTCCAGAGTAAAGCAATGTGACTGAGTACTGTAGACATGAGTAAGTGTGACTTTAGTCTCTTTATTCTAACTCCAGAGTGTTGGTACAGCATGGGAGGCCTGCTTATATACAGTGCTCCCAAGGGATGCTGAGATCCCTTGGGACTCCAACAGGTACGCCCTCTGTTGGTGGTAGAATGCTGGTTACATAATGTTGCATACATAACAGGTGGGAATTTGAAAAGTTGAAATTTCTTGGAGTGGATCGGGTACCCGCTGTCATCCCGCCCCCCACGCGCCTTTTCCTCAGGCGCGTCTGTCAGCGCAGCAGCGACCCGACCGGCAGAGGCGGACGACCCAATTTAAAGGATTATTACCTTGTTCTCAGACCCATGAGTCCTTTTATCCTTACCTTTGCAATTTCACCGGATGCCCAGAGACTCACGCTGCTCGGGGGCCATGTCTGTCAACCTGAGGCGGTTGTTGAGTGGCCATTGATCCAGCTGATTAGTTGGCAGCTTCAAATGTACGATAAAAGCTCCTAGCTGACAAAAGATCATTCAGACAGAAGCTGTTGCTCACTGTATTCCCAGCACAGACTGAGCTTTCTGCAGACTGCAAGTCTTTCCAGCAAAGTCTCCATCCAGTGTCACCTTATTTGAAGAACCTCTCTCACCACTGACAGATTGCTTCTGTCATCCCCACTTCACCTGCCATGCATTGCATCAACATGGGTGCCGTTTATACTGTCTCACCTTGGTCCTCAGAATCCCACCATGATGAGCCCCAACACCAGCAGTACCAGGCACACCAGCAACAAAACCAACCTTCTCCACAATCACCGGATGCTGCACAAGACACAGGGCATCAGCACCTGACCACCGACAACATTGCTGCCCCGGATGCCAGGAATGGCCTCATCATGGCCAGATTTACTTAACCAACATCATAAAGCAGCCCTACAATGACCAAGCCATTCCTTTCACACTCACCACCATTGCTGGAGGTACCATTACATCTCACCATTCACGAAGCCACTTCCAAAGATGCACACAAATCTGTCCAAGACCAGAAAATGTTGAAAATAAAGATTTTTATGTTTGACAGCACATTAATGGAGACTTTACATAAACATTGGATAAAACACCCAAGTGTTCACCCTTGTGAATCTACTTGCGTGTCATCTTTCTCTTCCGCGTGCTTCTACGAAGTGCTAACCCTGTGGCTTCAGCAGAGGCAGCCTGCTCGCTTCCCTGCTGCCAAGGAGCTGGAGAGCACCTTGCTGCACATCATTCCCAGCATTTGATGTGTTTTTCCTTTTTCAGAAAAAGTATAATTTTTACCCGATCCCTAACTATGTCCTGGTCGGCTGCAAAAATGCCTCTGCTTCAGATTCAAGGCTGGGATTTTCAATATGACTTGCAATTTATTCGAATCGTTTCAACAAAATAAAAATTAAACTTTGAAATAACTGTTGTGTTTCTAAATTACTACGAGTGTAGAAAAAAATGCTACTTTTTTGGAAAGGGGAAGTGGATGTTAAAAATCCTGGCAAAATGCCACTGAATACATGTCAACTGCGTTTTTTTATGCATATATATTTTTTTAAGATTGTCTAAATTAATAAGTTGTCAGCCAGAAAGGAAACCTCAATTAACAGACGTACTTTTTTTTATTTAAAAAAGAGATATTTTGAAACGGGTTGATGGGATGCTGGTAAATTTTATTCAATCTCAGAAAGGAGAAACCACCTATTTAAAGGGGAGGTTCACTGCAACATCATTCATTTTCTAATGTATATACTGATGCTAGTTTTGCCAAGTAATTTACCAGAGATCTTTAAAAAAAAACACAATCTGGGCTAAATATTTAATGAAATAGTTTAAAAAAAATCTTTGCCCCTTTGCCTCAGCTATTTGCATTTTTTTTAAACATTTGGCAACAAAATGGAAAAAATATTGTTTTCAGCGAGTGAAATTGATACTAATGATAGTTTATTACAAATAAATAGTTACATCCAAAAGGTCACATTCTTTGTGCTCAACATCTCTATTGCAAGAAATGTAATTGATTATTACTAACTATTCTGGCTCCACATAGTTATGTACCAGTACTTGTCTCAGGCTGGTATCTGTTGTATAATGCAAATTTGGGAATTTTGCAGAGAAGATATTCCAGTCATTGAGAAAACGAGGCTTCCCAATCCATTGCACAATTCTCTGCAACACGAGGTTGCTGTACCTCACTGTACATCACAGGCAACCCACAAATGTTTGCCCAAGGAAACTTGTGTGTCAACCCTACCCACTGCATTTATTCCTCACTGAACAAAACTTTCCAGGCAGTGTGCGATTTTGCCATCAATTTGGCGGCTTGTCTCAGTTGGCATGTGAACATAAAGGGGGCGAAATTGCCCCTTTTTGGAGCAGTGTTCGCACCTCCAGCGGGAACAAGGCAGTTTTCACCTGGGGAAGGGGGCGCTAACGCCTCCAGGGAAATTACCCGGGAGGTTTCGGAGGCACGGTGAGCACCCCGGGCCGGCCGCGCAACCAGCGATGTTTTCGTTGCCGTGCGCCGCGACCCCCACGCTGATCCCTTAACACCCCGCAGGGCAAATTGCTCCCGCGGGCCCTGAGGCTGGCGTGGGTGGATGTCAACGCCAACTTCGCAGTTCGCGAAGCTGACAGGCATCTGCTCTCAGGGCGGTGATGAAAGGGGAGGGCACCAGGGCCCCAGGCCGCCATCTGTTTGTTGGCCGACTTTCGGGTCGGCTCGACAATGGCGGCCTGCCATCATGGCAACCCGGCATTCGGTATTGGGTTCCGGGCTCTTGTCCGGTCTCACGCTGCCTTGGTGGCCCAGTGGCAGCCATCAAAGGTCCTGCAGCGTGCGCAGCGGCCCTCCCCTTTAATCGAAGGGGAGGGGCGTTGTAGCGCATCAGCATAGTGTAGCAGTTGACTCAGCATCGCTGTAGCGCCCCTGGACCCACCATTACAGGAAGCAGAACACCGCAGATAGCGCTCCACTTCCTTTGAGGGGCATACAGCCCAATTCAGCATCGGGGCGGGGAAACTACCCCGGCGGGTGCTAAAAGTCTCGGCCCCTGGTGATTACTGCCCCCAATCGGGGCGCGGGGCAATTTTGCCCCCACAATCTTTAAAGACAGCAGAGAAGGGAGCCTTTCAACATCTCAGGCAGGGCTATATTCAAACCCAAATCCCAGAGATGTCAGGCCAATGTTTAACCCTCTACACCTACTTCTATGCGTTTATTTAAACATCCACCCAAACTCTAATGTTTACAATCTTTTGTAATTTTATTTCTTATTTAGTACAGTCAAAGGAAGTTAATGTACTGAGAAGAATCAAATGAAATGTAATTCTGTCTTACTTTTACTGCTGTGGTTGGTGTTCTACTGAACTCTCTTATTCCTTCTAAACTCCAAATAAACTGTCCTACACGTGCTCCCTCTCTCCTATCCTACACTGGACTGAAATTAAGACTTATCACACCTTCTCCTTCTCTCACTTATTCTTTACCAAATTTTAAAGTAGTGATGAAACTGCTTACCTCCCTCAGTCTTCCATTGCCCCTACAATCTAAAAACTCTTCAAACCCAAGATTAGTATCACCTAATCACTACCTCATTTACCTCATTTTCATTCTTGCCAATCTTGGTGATGTCTTGCAATATGAACCTTGGCCTTTCACCTTGGTAGTGAGCTCAGATCTAGCACACCTGGAATAATAAACTTCGACAGCACCTCCCAGACCCACGGCTTCTACCATCTAGAAGGGCAAGGCAGCAGGCGCATGGGAGCACCATCACTTCCACATCCCCTTTCCAAGTCACACACCATCCTGACTGTTCCTTAATCGTCACTGGGTCACAATCCTGGAACTCGCTCCCTAACAGCACTGTGGGAGCACCTTCGTCACACGGCCGACAGTAGTTCAAGAAGGCGGCTCACCACCACCTTCTCAAGGACAACTCGGGATGGGCAACAAATGCCAGCCTTGCCAGCGACGCCCACATCCCGAGAATTATTTTTTTTAAATGAACAACGCATTCTCTGACTAATCATGAGCACTGCCACAGGAGATGACCCAGTAGGTTATTATTGCATTGCAATTATAAGCAGAAATAATTTCTCTATCTCCTTCATCAGCTTGGCTCAGTTAGTAGCAGTCTCGCTTGAGTCAGAAGGTTGTAGCTTCAAGTTTGATTCCAGGATTTAAGCAGATAATCTAGGCTGGCACTCCAGTTACAGTACTGAGGAAGTGCTGCATCATCAGAGATATCGTCATTTGGATGAGATGTTAAACCGAGGTCCCATCTACTCCAGAGCACTATTGGAAGAACAGGTGAGTATTTCCAGTGTCTTGGCCAATATACCCCACCCCACCCTACTCCTTAACGAAACCTACCAAAAGAGTGAACTGGTCATTTCTCTCATTGCTGTTTGAAATCTTGCTGCGCACAAAATACATGTCATGTTTTCTGACATAACAGTCACTGCACTTCAAAGCAATTCATTGTACGTGAAGTGTTTTACGACATTTCTGAAAGACGTGATAGGATGGTATATCTAGGCTTTGCTTTACTTTATTGATTAGATTTTCCAATAATGTAACAGGGTTGATATCAATTGGTGTGTGTTATTATAGGGAGAATAACAGATGGCTGAGTGTGTGTTCACAAATCTGTTACCAGCTGGTAAAGATTGAATTGTGCAGTGATGTAATAAGTCACGGGGGTGAAACTCAAGTGGCTCTCACGTTTACCTACATAACAACAGTCATTACACTTCAGAGTAATTCATCGTGTGAAGCACTTTGAAACGTGTCAAGAACGTGACAAGCTGCTATGTAAATGCACATGTTGTTTCATACAAAGAAAAGTACGATAGCAATTACATTATTGTGGATGAATTTGATTTTGGCTGAAAAATACAAAAGGGACAATTGAAAAATAATCAGGGAACCACGAAGGAAGATATAGGAAGTGTAGTAGAACTCCAATATGGGAGTATTGCCTCACTCATAAAAAGAATGACATATTTTCAACACACAACTTCTTGATCGGGATAATACATTAGAATTGAACCAAACTCCATACTGGAAGAAATGAGTTAGTACAAAGGCCTTTTCATTCTTACCTTGGAACCTTTCCAATGTGGGAGATATGTTTTTATTCTCTTAACAGATTGCTCTTAATTATACAATGAATAGTATTGACCAAATATGATACATCATAGTTTTTAAGCAAGATAATACTTTTAGCCCATGAATGAGCACGAATGTATGGACTGCCAACGACTAAGTTTAATAAATAGAAGCTGCTGCCTGCTTGTCTTTGGTGTACAGACAAATATTCCTTAAATGTAGTATGACCTCAAACCATGAGCAGAAAAGGGAATTTTCAGGCTAGATATTTCACAGATTAGCGTGAAACATGTTTATTTAACTTAGCTTTTCAAAATCTATTCTGCGGTTAATTCTTCACCAAAGGCTATTATCAAGTCCACTGGTCAGAAATACTTTGAACTGTGTAGAGCCCAATAGCAAGAGATAACTTTACTCTGCAGCCTGGATTGATATAAGCTTTGCAACATTGCAGTTGGCAACTGCTTGTGGATTGGCTAGCTTCTACTATTGTAGTGCACGCCTATATGAACCAGGGAAGGCTCCAGGTTCAGTCCTTAATTTGTGCTGATTTCAGCAATTACGTTGTTACAATTGGTTTCAAAGCTCCTGAGCTGGGAAGGGCAGTGAGAAGGGTGTTAGTGTCTGGAACACTGAGGATTACATAGAAACATAGAAAATAGGTGCAGGAGTAGGCCATTCGGCCATTCGAGCCTGCACCGCCATTCAATGAGTTCATGGCTGAACATGCAACTTCAGTATCCCATTCCTGCTTTCTCGCCTTACCCCTTGATTCCCCTAGTAGTAAGGACTTCATCTAACTGCTTTTTGAATATATTTAATGAATTGGCCTCAACAACTTTCTGTGGTAGAGAATTCCACAGGTTCACCACTCTCTGGGTGAAGAAGTTTCTCCTCATCTCGGTCCTAAATGGCTTACCCCTTATCTTTAGACTGTGACCCCTGGTTCTGGAATTCCTTGTTCTAGGGTGTATCACAACTGGAAGGAGGGAAATCTGGGGGTCTGGTAGCATGGGAGGGAGTAGTGAGGTGCTATAGTACTATAACATCTGACTACACTGAGGGGATTGGGGGGGAGGGGGGAGGCCTTGGAGGGTAGCAACACTGAGGAGTATCCTGCCATCTGGGAACACTGAGAAGTCACCAAGTTAGAGGAGGAGGCCCAAGGATAGATCCTTTGGAAACTCCAGAGATAACAGCGCAGGGAAGCCATTGCTAGAGATACTCTGGCTATGACTGAATAGGTACGAATGGAGCCAAGCGAGGGCAGTTGCACACAACTGGAAAATGGAGGAGAGGCATTGGAAGAAGATGCCATGGTTGCACTATCAAAGGCCGCAGAGAGGTTGAGGCGGTATAATGCACCATGGTCACAGTCACAGAGGATATTATTTGTAACTTTGGTTTGGACCATTTTAGTGATCTGGAATTCTTTGCCGAAATCTCTACACCTCTCCTCCTATATGACGCTCCTTAAAACCTGCTTCTTTGGCCATGCTTTTAACCACATAGAATGATAGAGCACAAAAGGAGGCATTCGGCTCATTGTGCATGGCAGATGAAATTTAACGCAGAGAAGTGTGAAGTGATGCATTTTGGAAGGAAGAACAAGGAGAGGCAATATAAATTAAATAGTACAATTTTAAAGGGAGTGCAGGAACAGAGAGACAAATCTTTGAAGGTGGCCGGACAAGTTGATAAGACTGTTGAAAAAGCAAATGGAATACAGGGATTTATAAATAGAGACGGAGTAAAAAAGCAAGGAAGTTATGCAAAACCTTTACATCACTCGTTAGGCCTTAGCTAGAGTATTGTATCCAATTCTGGGCATCACACTTTAAAAAGGCCTTGGAGAGGGTGCAGAGGAGATTTACTAGAATGATACCAGTGACATGGGACTTCAGTTATGTGGAGAGGCTGGAGCAGCTGGGGTTGTTCTCCTTAGAGCAAAAGAGGTTAAGGGGAGATTTAATAGAGGTCTTCAAAATTATGAATGGTTTTGATAGAGTAAATAAGGAGAAACTGTTGCCACGAGCAGGGGGGTCGGTAACGAGAGAATACATATTTAAGATAATGTGCAAAAAAGAATGGAGATGAAGAGAATTTGTTTACACAGCGAGTTGTTCTGATCCGGAAATCACTGCCTGAAAGGGTGGTGGAAGCAGATTCAATAGCAACTTTCAAAAGGGAACTGGATATACACTTGAAAAGGAAAACATTGCAGGGCTTTGGGGAAAGGGCAGGGGAGTGGGACTAATTGGATAGCTCTACCAAAGAGCCGGCACAGGCACGATGGGCCAAATAGCCCCCTTCGATGCTGTATGATTCGACCTGTTCTCATATTTCCATATGTGGCTCGGTGTCAAATTTTGTCTGATAACATTCCTGTGAACTGCCTTGGGATGTTTTATTACATTTAGAAGGATGAGAGGGGATCTCATAGAAACATATAAAATTCTGACGGGATTGGACAGGTTAGAGGCAGGAAGAATGTTCCCGATGTTGAGGAAGTCCAGAACCAGGGGACACAGTCTAAGGATAAGGGGTAAGCCATTTAGGACCGAGATGAGGAGAAACTTCTTCACTCAGAGAGTTGTTAACCTGTGGAATTCTCTACCACAGAAAGTTGTTGATGCCAGTTCATTGGATATATTCAAGAGGGAGTTAGATATGGCCCTTACGGTTAAAGGGATTAAGGGGTATGGAGAGAAAGCAGGAAAGGGGTATTGAGGTGAATGATCAGCCATGATCTTATTGAATGGCGGTGCAGGCTCGAAGGGCCGAATGGCCTACTCGTGCACCTATTTTCTATGTTTCTATGTTAAAGGCGCTATATGCATCCAAGCTATTGTTGTCTCTGATCCTCTTTCATGCTCTACCTTTCTGAAAGTCTCCTTTTGATTCTGCCTCCTCCTTTCTCGAAGGGCCAAATGGCCTACTCCTGCTCCTATTTCTTATGTTCTGCATGTCTTACATACAGTTTCTATCTTTCTCTCCATATTTCTTTCTCGTTTGTTTCATTATGTCTGCCACTCTATATACCTCTCACTTATTTAGCTCCCTTTCTCTTTACAGGGAAAATTCAGTTAAAAATCCACCGGTACCACTGTGCAAGATCTGCATTGTGTGCCAATTGACAATCTAACCTCACCGAATGCTGCAAGATCAACTCATGAATATCATTATCAAAGTGTTCCCTGAAAAGCTTACGCACAACATTGTTGACAAGATGAAGGGTGCCCCACAGAATATCATGGCATGCAACCCTTAAAAGGTTGCACCTCAACGTGAAATGGGATGTAGCCACCTCAAAGTAGGTGACCACTAGAAACATAGAAATTTACAGCACAGAAACATAGAAACATAGAAAATAGGTGCAGTAGTCAGCCCTTCGGCCCTTCGAGCCTGCACCGCCATTCAATGAGTTCATGGCTGAACATGCAACTTCAGTACCCCATTCCTGCTTTCTCGCCATACCCCTTGATCCCCCGAGTAGTAAGGACTACATCTAAGTCCTTTTTGAATATATTTAGTGAATTGGCCTCAACAACTTTCTGTGGTGAAGAATTCCACAGGTTCACCACTCTCTGGGTGAAGAAGTTTCTCCTCATCTCGGTCCTAAATGGCTTACCCCTTATCCTTAGGCTGTGACCCCTGGTTCTGGACTTCCCCAACATTGGGAACATTCTTCCTGCATCTACCCTGTCTAAACCCGTCAGAATTTTAAACGTTTCTATGAGATCCCCTCTCATTCGTCTGAACTCCAGTGAATACAAGCCCAGTTGATCCAGTCTTTCTTGATATGTCAGTCCCGCCATCCCGGGAATCAGTCTGGTGAACCTTCGCTGCACTCCCTCAATAGCAAGAATGTCCTTCCTCAAGTTAGGAGACCAAAACTGTATACAATACTCCAGGTGTGGCCTCACCAAGGCCCTGTACAACTGTAGTAACACCTCCCTGCCCCTGTACTCAAATCCCCTCGCTATGAAGGCCAACATGCCATTTGCTTTCTTAACCGCCTGCTGTACCTGCATGCCAACCTTCAATGACTGTTGTACCATGACACCCAGGTCTCGTTGCACTTCCCCTTTTCCTAATCTGTCACCATTCAGATAATAGTCTGTCTCTCTGTTTTTAACCACCAAAGTGGATAACCTCACATTTATCCACATTATACTTCATCTGCCATGCATTTGCCCACTCACCTAACCTATCCAAGGCACTCTGCAGCCTCATAGCATCCTCCTCGCAGCTCACACTGCCACCAACTTAATGTCATCCGCAAATTTGGAGATACTACATTTAATCCCCTCGTCTAAATCATTAATGTGCAATGTAAACAGCTGGGGCCCCAGCACAGAGCCTTGCGGTACCCCACTAGTCACTGCCTGCCATTCTGAAAAGTACCCACTTACTCCTACTCTTTGCTTCCTATCTGACAACCAGTTCTCAATCCACGTCAGCATACTACCCCCTTTCCCATGTGCTTTAACTTTGCACATTAATCTCTTGTGTGGGACCTTGTCGAAAGCCTTCTGAAAGTCCAAATACACCACATCAACTGGTTCTCCCTTGTCCACTCTACTGGAAACATCATCAAAAAATTCCAGAAGATTTGTCAAGCATGATTTCCCTTTCACAAATCCATGCCGATTTGGACCTATCATGTCACCTCTTTCCAAATGCGCTGCTATGACATCCTTCATAACTGATTCCATCATTTTACCCACTACCGATGTCAGGCTGACCGGTCTATAATTCCCTGTTTTCTCTCTCCCTCCTTTTTTAAAAAGTGGGGTTACATTGGCTACCCGCCACTCCATCGGAACTGATCCAGAGTCAATGGAATGTTGGAAAATGACTGTCAATGCATCCGCTATTTCCAAGGCCACCTCCTTAAGTACCCTGGGATGCAGTCCATCAGGCCTTGGGGATTTATCGGCCTTCAATCCCATCAGTTTCCCCAACACAATTTCCCGACTAATAAGGATTTCCCTCAGTTCCTCCTTCTTACTAGACCCTCTGACCCTTTTTATATCCGGAAGGAGGCCATTCCGGCCCATCGTGTCCACGCCAGCCGACAAAGAGCCACGCGGCCCTCGGTCAGTAGACCTGAAGGTTACATATAAACCCATGAACAATGACAGAAAGGCAAAGAGCACCCAGCCCAACCAGTCCGCCTCACACAACTGCAACACCCCTTATACTGAAAATTCTACACTCTACCCCAACCGGAGCCATGTGATCTCCTGGGAGAGGCAAAAACCAGATAAAAACCCGGGCCAATTTAGGGAGAAAAAAATCTGGGAAAATTCCTCTCCGACCCATCCAGGCAATCGAAACTCGTCCAGGAGATCACCTTGGTCGTATTCAATTCCTTACAGTACTTACCATTAATACTGCGTTGGCCAACGAAAGGTCATCTAGTCTAATCTCAATTACCAGCTCTAGGTCTGTAACCCTGCAGGTTACGGCACTTTAAGTGCCCATCCAACCATCTCTTAAAAGTGGTGAATGTTTCTGCATCCACCACTCTTCCAGGCAGCAAGTTCCAGATACCCACAACCCTCTGCGTAAAGAAGCCTCCCTCAAATCCCCTCTAAATCTTCCACCACCCACCTTAAAACGATGTCCCCTAGTAATAGACCCCCATACCAATGGAAATAGGCCCTTACTATCCACTATGTCTAGGCACCTCAACATTTTGTACACCTCAATGAGGTCTCCTCTCAACCTCCTCTGTTCCAATGAGAACAAACCCAGCCTATCCAATCTGTCCTCACAACTAAGATTCTCCATTCCAGGCAGCATCCTAGTAAATCTCCTCTGCACCCTCTCTAGTGCAATCACGTCCTTCCTATAATACAGTGACCAGAACTGCACGCAATACTCCAGCTGTGGCCTAACCAAAGTATTATACAATTTAAGCATAACCTCCCTGCTCTTCTATTCTATGCCTCGGCCAATAAAGGCAAGCATTCTGTATGTCTTCTTAACCACCTTATCCACCTGGCCTGCTACTTTCAGGGATCTGTGGACTATGGGGAGGAAAATATGTTGTAGCCTTTTTAAGATGCAAAACATATTTTGATAAGTTTTCAGTCCTTGCAAAGGCTGCACAGGGGAGGGGTGGGAAGAATTGATGGCCGAGAGCAAAAGGACAGATAACTGAACATAGAGGCATGAAGTAGAGACTGTGGGCAGGTGGTGCCTCCCCGAACCCCTATTTGATGGTTGGCAAAGTGGATGTACTGCTGCATGAGGTGGGAATTTTAAACTTTTCCCAAAACGGTAATAAAGTTGGCAGAGCAGTCGCACTGCCTGCCCGATGCCAGCACTGAACCATTTTCAGGATCTGGCCTTCTTCGAATGCAGATGGCGAGGAGCGGGCGCCAAATGGGCAGGAAATCCTCCAGCTCCAATGCTGAGTCGGCCGACAGGTCAGGCTGGGGGCACAAGCACAGGCCAGCAGCGGGCCTGGGTATTTTTATGGAGCCAAGAGTATTTCTGCTCCCCCTAACCAGATAGTGAAAGAAAGTGGGCAAGAAAGATGCTTGTGCGCTTAAAAAATGCAAGAGCTGCAAAACAGGCAAGGTCAAGCACCTGGTTTTGGTATAGGAGAATGAAAGTGTTTTCTGCAGGACATATGCTCAGCCTTTCAGGCCTTTGCACATGTGATCTCAGTGCCCAGCCCTGCAGCTGGTAGCTCAAGTTCACATTGTTAAAAATATTGGCCCAGAAATCCCGGTCGGCTGCTTCCCGCGGGCGATCGGGTAAAAAACCTGAAAAAGAAGCGCACTTACCTGAAGCTGCTGCGCCCACACGAGTTCCCGGTCCCAAGGCCTCCACTGGCTGCGTCGCAGTGCGTGCACGTCGGGACATGCGCAGGGCTGGAGCTGCAGTCACATGGCTCTGGGCAGCCAATCAGGTAAAGTATGTTCTCATTCATAAAAATGGGAACTCCGTAAGTTGGACTTACCATTATTATGAATGAGAACCCCCTCCCAAAACACACAAAACACTAATAAAAAAATACGCAACATATTTAACATTAATTTAAATTAAAGTTATTTATGTATTATTAAAAATATATATTTTTCCAATTTTTAAAAAAGTTTTTTAAATTATGCTTTATAATAAATTTAACGTAGTGGGGAAGGTTTTTAAAAATAAAATGTGTTTTTTAAATCGTATTTTTTTTGTTTTAAGTGTGTTTTAAAACTCTTACGCCTGTAAAAGTAGGTTATGCACCTGCTTTTATCAGGCGCAAGAGTTTTCAGGACATCTGCTGGGCAAGATATGCCACAATCTTGCCCTTGCTGTCCTGGCTGCCGAGATACGGAGGATCTGTCAAGCCCCAGCTTGACAGATCGGAAAAGCCGGTTTTCAGTGCATGCGCATTGTGCGCCGAAAACTGGCTTTTGTGATGCCTTCCCGGGTCCGTACAAGCTCCGTATGGATCCGGGAGGCCGGGATTTCTGTCCATTCAGTTTACATTCTATTCTTTATTCAAAGTCGCTTTATTCGAATTATCTGTTACAGTTGTACCTCTCTAGTCCAGCATCCTTGGGACCTGACCAGTGCCGGACCAGAGAATTTTCCGAAGCACGGGAGTGGAATGCATGTGCTGTGCGGAGGCCTGCTGGGGATCGGAGATGGACTGGCGATCGGGGATGGAGTGGAGGATAAAGTGGGGGAGAGAGACGCCGATCCTTGCCCACGATCCTGCTCCTGGCACCATCCGTGTGTGGGCCACGTGCAGAGCCTAGCTGGTGGTGGCCTCCTCGCGCCGAGACACCCACACACAGCAGCCTCCCCGAGACCGGGGAGGGGAGGATGTCGGCTCGGCCCGGCGCTGCAGCCTTCAGAGCGTGCATGCGCGCCCGCCACCAGTCTGGTGGGGCGGGGGGCCTCAGAGCGCATGTCGGAGCACAGGATGTGTTCCGAGGAGGAGGCCGGTAAATTGTATGTTGCCTCGGTGGACGCCACCCACGCGCCGGGATTGGTGCCGGACCAGGGATGTTTCCGGACTAGAGAGTCCCGGACTGGAGAGGTACAACCTGTAATTTGATTTCCCTCCCCTCCCCCCAGCACAAAACACCTGTGTTGTTTTATTTATAGTGCCGAAATCAAAATACTGGAGATTTCAAAATAGAATTAATGAACAGGGGTAGACTGTCCCAGACCCTTACCCCCAGTTCTCCAGCTCTGGCCACAACCCAGAAGCAAAATTTAATAGAACCCATAATATACTTGCATCTCATATTTTCATCTTTTAAATTAGAGAGTTAATCTTGTGATTTTGTATTTTCCAGCCTCATTTTTCGAAACATCAGATATACGGCACAGAAACAGGCCATTTGGCCCAACCAGTCTATACCAGCGTTTATGCTCCACTTGAGCCTCCTCCCGTCTTTCCTCATCTAAATCTATCAGAATGTAACTATTCAATTACCTTTTTTTTTGCAATTTTAAACCAATTAGCAGCGTCTGAGGTTTCAGTTCCTGAAATGCAGCACTGGCTCACTGAGCTTGTTCTCCGCCCAGTGGAGAGTTGGGAACACACACCACTGTTCCAATCTTACTTCTCGGAAAAATGGCGTTGATCAGGTTTGTGCTGCAGTCCGTAGTCGAGATCCTTGTTCTGCCAGTGACCATTCTGAGCTACATCGGGATATGGGATCCTCTGTACAAACGTTTTTTCCCGTATTTGATGGTCAAAATCACGTCAGCTATCAACGACAAGTTGGGCAAAATTAAGAAGGAACTCTTCGACAAACTGCCAGACTTCGCCAGCTCTTCCGGACTCAGCATCTTGGAAGTGGGCTGTGGCTCAGGAGCCAACTTTCAGTACTACCCCTGGGGCTGCAAAGTCATTTGCACCGATCCGAACCCCAATTTCGAGCGCTTCTTGAAAAAGAGCATAGCCCAGAACGAGCATGTGAAAATCGCTAGGTTTATTGTGGCCAGTGGCGAGGATCTAAGCCAAGTGGCCAGTGGCTCGGTGGATGCCGTGGTTTGCACCTTGGTCCTGTGCACGGTTCAGGACATCGACATGGTGGTGAAGGAGGCTCTTCGAGTGCTGAGACCGGTAAGAAAAGCAAGATTAGCACTCTCCGCCGCCCTTTGTGCTATGAAAAGTGCAATACCAATTGTTACTGCCAATCCCCGGAGAGTTTATTCCTGGATACATGCATTTGGTACAGAATGTATCCTGGAATTGTATTTACATAAAGTCCTGACATTTACATTCGCGAGAAATACATTTGAAAAGAGATGTTTTTCTCAAAGTATGATCCTGTTTGGAATTATCAGCCAGCCAGGGACCTAGAGTCAAAAACATTACGAGAGATCAAAACGAAATTGGATGCAAGCTAGGTCTTGAATGGCTATTCAACGGACGACCCAGCAGCCGTTTCTAGTTTTCGACTGCTTTAGTGTCAGCTGTGGCTCAGTACACTCGCCTCTGAGTCAGAAGGTTGTGGGTTCAAGCACAAAAATCTAGGCTGACACTCCCAGTGCAGTGCTGAGGGAGCGCTGCACTGTCAGCGGTGCCATCTTTCGGATGAGACGTTAAACTAAGGCCCTGTCTGCCCTCTCAAGTGAAAGTAAAAGAGCCCATGGCAATATTGTGAAGAAGAGCAGGGGAGTTATCCCTGGTGTCCTGGTCAAAATTAAAGCTGTAAAGCGCTTTTGAGATGTCCGGTCGTCATAAAAGACGGTATGTAAATGCAAATCTTTTAATTTGGTTGTGTAATTTGGTGTGCAATTGCTCAGAAGAAAACACTGAGGCCTACTTTTATATAATGTGGCACAAGCCTAACATCCATTTGCTGCTGTAAATAATGTGAGCCAAATAGTTATTCAATTGAAATATGAATGGTCAATTTTACATATTTGAAGCTCTTTTGGGATCAAACCCAAAATGCCAATCCTCTTTTGGAGGCGAATTGGCCATGCTGTATAATTATTTCATTTAATGTTTTTTTTTCAGATTTTCAGTTTTTCTTTTTATCAGAACCTATTCAGCTTTTGTTCATTCTGAATCTACCAAGTACACTGGCTATTGATACAGATACAACGTCTGAAATCCAGCAACCTCGGGACCGAGACCGTGCTGGTTTTCAGATATTTCCGGATTTTGGCCCTCGCTGTTGGCGCTCCTTGCCGCCCGCCGATTCCCTCCGCTCCTCGCCGATCGCGGCCCCCCCCCGCGCTGCGATTTTTACCGGTGTTTTCATCCCTCGCCGCCTGATGTAGCCATCTTGGCCGCCTCAAAAATGTCCGGTTTTCGGAAAATTCCGATTTTCGGACAGCCGGATTCGAGACGTCGTACCTGTAGTACAACCTTTGGTAGACTCAGTTGTTGAAACTTGCAGCAGCATAAAATCTTGGCACTCCATACCTTTTGCAACACTCCCACCATGCTTCATGGTAATTTTTGCCATCATAGGTTGCCACTCTGCGCCATGATTTAACTCAAATCATCCTTTGTGAACAGACATGTTGTTGCATTTAGATAGAGAATGAGGTAGATTTTCAACTTACTGCCCGAGCGTAAAACTGGAGTTGCAGATCAGCTGTTCATTAATAGAACCCACTCTATTTTTATTTCCATTGTAATCATGATACCTGGCAGCAAGATGCAACGTTCCCTTTAAGTTGCGCAGCCACGCAACAATGGGAAAAGTCCCGTGCAGGCCATTCACCGGCTTCCCCATTTAAATTTCTGCGCATGCGCGGTATTTACAAAGGACATAAGAAATAAGAGCAGGAGTAGGCCATTTGGCCCCTCAAGCCTGCTCCGTCATTCAATAAGATCATGGCTGATCTGATCATGGACTCAGCTCCACTTCCCTGCCCGTTCCCCATAACCCTCGACTCCCTTATCGCTCAAAAATCTGTCTATCTCCACCTTAAATATATTCAATGACCCAGCCTCCACAGCTCTCTGGAGCAGAGAATTCCACAGATTCACGACCCACCTGTGAGAAGAAATTACTCCTCATTTCCTTTTTAAATGGGCGACCCCTTATTCTGAAACTATGCCCCCTACAGTTCTAGATTCCCCCACGAGGGGAAACATCCTCTCTCCATCTACTCTGTCAAGCCCCCTCAGAATCTTATACATTTCAATAAGATCAACTCTCATTCTTCTAAACTCCATTGAGTATAGGCCCAACCTACTCAACCATTCCTCATAAGTCAACCCCTTCATCTCAGGAATCAACCTAGTGAACCTTTTCTGAACAGCCTCCAATGCAACTATATCCCTCCTTAAATAATGAGACCAAAACTGTACGCAGTACTCCAGGTGTGGCCTCACCAATGCCCTGTACAGTTGTAACAAGACTTACCTATTTTTATACTCCATCCCCCTTGCAATAAAGACCAACATTTCATTTGCCTTCCTAATTACTTGCTGTACCTGCATACTAACTTTTTGTGTGTCATGTACAAGGACCCCCAGATCCCTCTGTACCGCAGCATTTTGTAGTCTCTCTCCATTTAAATAATTTGCTTTTTTATTCTTCCTACCAAAGTGGGTAACCTCACATTTTCCCAAATTATACTCCATCCGCCAAATTTTTGCCCACTCACTTCAGCTATCGATATCCCTTTGCAGATTCTGTATCACAACTTTCTTTCCGACGTATCTTTGTATCATCAGCAAATTTGGCTACATTACACCAAGTCCCTTCATCCTAGTCATTAATAGATTGTAAATAGTTGAGGCCCCAGCACTGATCCCTGTGGCACCCCACTAGTCACTGTTTGCCAACCTGAAAATTACCCATTTATCCCGACTCTCTGTTTTCTATTAGTTATCCATCTTCTATCCATGCTAATATATTGCCCCCAACCCCGTGAACTTTTATCTTGTGCAGTAACCTTTTATGTGGCATCTTATCGAATGCCTTCTGGAAATCCAAATACACCACATCCACTGGTTCCCCCTTATCCACCCTGCTTGTTACATCCTCAAAGAACTCCAGCAAATTTGTCAAACATGATTTCCCTTTCATAAAACCATGCTGACTCTGCTTGATTGTATTATGATTTTCTAAATGTCCTGCTACTGCTTCCTTAATAATGGACTCCAGCATTTTCCAAAAAACAGACCGTGGATTTCCAAGGACCGTGCACTAAAAGAAACAGGCTGCTCAGAAAAAAGCACAGCTTACAGGGAACATTGGCAAAATTAGCAGTTTCAGTCTGCTGCTTTGCAATCCAAACATTCGAACAAACTTAAAAGCGTCAACTAAATATGGCCTCTGCACCTACTGACATGTAGGCCCAGAAATCCCGGTCGGCCGCTTCCCGCAGGCGATCAGGTAAAAAAAACTTTAAAAAGAAGCGCACTTACTTGAAGCTGCTGCACCCACGCGAGTTCCCGGTCCTGAGGCCTCCACCGACCGCGCGTTGCAGCGCGTGCACGTCAGGACTGCAGTCACACGGCTCTGGGCAGCCAATCAGGTAAAGTATGTTCTCATTCATCATCATAGGCAGTCTCTCGAAATCAAGGAAGACTTGCTTCCACTCTAAAGTGAGTTCTCAGGTGGCTGAACAGCCCAATACGGGAATTACAGTCTCTGTCGCAGGTGGGACAGACAGTGGTTGAGGGAAAGGGTGGGTGGGACAGGTTTGCCGCACGCTCCTTCCGCTGCCTGCGCTTGCTTTCTGCACGCTCTCGGCGACGAGACTCGAGGTGCTCAGCACCCTCCCGGATGCTCTTCCTCCACTTAGGCCGGTCTTTGGCCAGGGACTCCCAGGTGTCGGTGGGGATGTTGCATTTTATCAAGGAGGCTTTGAGGGTGTCCTTGAAACGTTTCCTCTGCCCAACTGGGGCTCGCTTGCCGTGTAGGAGTTCCGAGTAGAGCGCTTGCTTTTGGAGTCTTCTATCAGGCATGCGAACAATGTGGCCTGCCCAACGGAGCTGGTCGAGTGTGGTCAGTGCTTCGATGCTGGGGACGTTGGCCTGATCGAGAACACTGATGTTGGTGCGTCTGTCCTCCCAGGGGATTTGCAGGATCTTGCGAAGACATCGTTGGTGGTATTTCTCCAGCGATTTGAAGTGTCTACTGTATATGGTCCACGTCTCTGAGCTATACAAGAGGACGGGTATTACTACAGCCCTGTAGACCACAAGCTTGGTGCCAGATTTGAGGGCCTGATCTTCGAACGCTCTCTTCCTCAGGTGACCAAAGGCTGTGCTGGTACACTGGAGGTGGTGTTGGATCTCGTCGTCGATGTCTGCCCTTGCTGATAGTAGGCTCCCGAGGTATGGAAAGTGGTCCACGTTGTCCAGGGCCGCGCCATGGATCTTGATGACTGGGTGGCAGTGCTGTGTGGCGGGGTCAGGTTGGTGAAGGACCTTTGTCTTACGGATGTTTAGTGTAAGGCCCATGCTTTCGTATGCCTTGGTGAAGATGTTAACTATGACTCCGTAATTTGGAGTTCCCATTATTATAAATGAGAAACCACCCCCAAACACACAAAACATTAATAAAAAATAGAAAAAAATACACCACATATTTAACATTAATTTAAATTAAAGTTTTTATATATTATTAAAAATATATATTTTTCCGATTTAAAAAAAAAAAAGTTTTTTTTAATTATGCTTTAAAATAAATTTAACGTAGCAGGCAGGGTTTTAAAATATAAAATATGTTTTTAAAATTTTATTTTTTATGTTGTAAGTGTGTTTTAAAACTCTTACGCCTGTAACAGTAGGCTATGCGCTTGCTTTTATCAGGCGCAAGAGTTTTCAAGACATTTGCTGGGCAAGAGATGGGTAAATACCGCAATCTTGCCCTTGCAAATGTCCTGGCTGCCGAGACACGTATGATCTGGCAATCTCCAGCTTGACAGATCAGAAAAGCCGGTTTTCACCGTATGCACATTGTGCACACTCTGTACGGACCCAGGAGGCCGAGATTTCTGCCCCATTCAGTTTTTGATGTATTACTCACAGATCTTCTGTGGCATTAGTTATGGTCAGTAGAATTCGGTACGGTAATACCTGTATGCCATTCATTCACTGGAGATGTGCACTCCTCTCTCAATAACACCTATCCCCTTCCAACAAGGTAACTTCAGACTCACAGTGAGCAACACCACAGGAGATCTACCAGTAACAGTAAAGCAAATGCACATTACTCCTCGGTCACACTTCAAGTGACTCCAGCTTCTACGTCACATTTAAAAAAGGTATAAGGAAACAAGGGGAGTCATTTGGAATGTATAAAGTCCCCATTGCAATTGAAAATTCTTTAATTGACACTGGATCCGGACTGTGTGTGACCCAGAACTGACTGTACCTATTACTTTATCTTTTCTTTTTAAATTGTAAGTCTATGTTCTCACCTGCAGCTAATCTCTGACCTCGCAAGAGCAGTTAGACGTGGTGGTTATGAAGGGAAATACATTCAACTGAGCAACAGAATAAAACATTGTGCATGCCATGTCTTTACAACATAGGGCATCACCCAATGCCAAGGGAGCTCTTCCAGCCTATACAATTTGTGCATTTTATCTGTTGTACTTTGCTACAACAACAACGTGTAGTTATACAATGCCTTTAACGTCCCTAATTGCCCTTGAGAAGGTGGTGGTGAGCCGCCTTCTTGAACCGCTGCAGTCCGTGTGGTGAAGGTGCTCCCACAGTGCTGTTAGGGAGGGAGTTCCAGGATTTTGACCCAGCGACGATGAGGGAACGGCCATTATATTTCCAAGTCAGGATGGTGTGTGACTTGGAGGGGATCTTGGAGGTGAGGTGTCCTTGGCCTTCTAGGTGGTAGAGGTTGAAGTTTTTGGAGGTGCTGTTGAAGAAGCCTTGGCGAGTTGCTGCAGTACATCCTGTAGATGGTACACACTGCAGCCACGGTGTTTTGGTGGTGGAGGGAGTGAATGTTTAAGGTGGTGGGTGGGATGCCCATCAAGCTTGTTTACAGTACATGACATGACATGTCTGCTTATTCTCTCACATCAGCTTCTGTAAAGTGCTGGATCCATTACTTTTAAAAAGTCACTGGGCCTAGTCAACAATGCAGCAACCATTCTCAAGGGATCCATTCACCTCCCAAAGCCACAACCTCCACCATCTAGAAGGACAATATATAGTATGTGAACAGTGAAGAGGGCTTCAAGAGGACATAGACAGGCTGGTGAAATGGGCAGACATGTGGTTGATGAAATTTAACACAGAAAAGTGTGAAGTGATGCATTTTGGTAGAAAGAATGAGAAAAACGGAAATATAAACTAAATGGTACAATTGTTAAGGGGGTGCACAGAGACCTAGGGGTATATGTGCACAAATTGTTGAAGGTGGTAGGGCAGGTTATGAAAGCGGTTAAAAAAGCATACGAGATCCTGGGCTTCATAAATAGAGGCACAGAGTAAAATATAAAACACTGGTTCAGCCTCAACTGGAGCATTGTGTCCAATTCTGGGCACCGCACTTTAGGAAGGATGTGAAGGCCTTAGAGAGGGTGCAGAAAAGATTTACAAGCACGGTTCCAGGGATGAGGGACTTCAGTTACGTGGGATAGTCTGGAGAAGCTGGGGTTGTTCTCCTTAGAGCAGAGAAGATTGAGAGGAGATTTGATTGAGTTGTTCAAAATCATGAGGGGTCTGGACAGAGTAGATAGAGAGAGAAACTGTTCCCATTGGTGGAAGGGTCGAGAACCAGAGGACACAGATTTAAGGTGATTGGCAAAAGACCCAAAGGCAACATGAGGAAAAACCTTTTTACGCAGCGAGTGGTTATGATCTGGAATGCACATCCCGAAAGAGTGGTGGAGACAGATTCAATCGTGCATTTAAAGGGAATTGGATAAATACCTGAAGGAAAAAAAATTGCAGGGCTACAGAGAAAGTGCGAGAGAGTGGGACTAGCTGAAGTGCTCTTGCAGAGAGCCAGCACGAACCAAATGGCCTCCTTCTGTGCTGTAACCATTCTATGATTCTATGATAAGGGCAGCAGGCGCATGGGAACACCATCACCTGCAAGTTCCTCTCCAAGTCACACACCATCCTGACTTGGAAACACATCACCGTTCCTTCATTGTCGCTGGGTCATAATCCTGGAACTCCCTCCCTAACAGCACTGTGAGAGTACCTTCACCACACGGACTGCAGCGGTTCAAGAAGGCGGCTCACCACCACCTTCTCAAGGGGCAATTAGGGATAGCCAATAAATGCTGGCCTTGCCAGTGACACCCACATCCCTGGAACGAATATAAAAAATATAATTTAAGAAAAAAACACCCACGACAACCAGACACATTCTTTACTTTTGCAGAGATTTTCAGAACTGTTGGATAAGATCAGTATCGTAGACAAAATTCCGAACAGAAATTCTCAGATATGAAATTCCCCACTCTCTTACTTCCTCCCCATCACAGACACACTGTTGTTTCAAGCTTTGCATCACTGCTGTGCATCCGGGAATGATTTTATCCAGCACTAACATATACTTAATTATTTAGGAAGGTGCTATACTACTGGCAAGTAAAATCAAAGAAAACCCAAAGGTGTTTTACAATCACATAAAGAGCAGGAGGATTACGAAGGGAAGAGTAGGGCCTATTAAGGACCAAAATGGTGATCTATGTGTGGAGGCAGAGGATGTGGGTAAGGTACTAAATGAATATTTTGCGGCTGTCTTCACAAAAGAGGGGGCCAATGCCGACACTGAAGTTCAGGAGGAAGAGAGTGAAATATTGGACGGGATAAACATAGTAAGAGAGGAAGTTTTGAGGGGTTTAGCATCTTTGAAAGTAGACAAATTGCCAGGATCAGAAGAAATATATCCAAGGCTATTAAAAGAAGCAAGGGAGGAAATTGTGGAGGCTCTGACCATCATTTTTCAATCCTCCCTGGTTACAAGAGTTGCGCCAGAGGATTGACGAAGTGCTAATGTTGTACCATTGTTTAAAAAGGGAGGAAGGGATAAACCGAGCAATTACAGGCCAGTTAGTCTAACCTATTACTGGAATCAATTCTGAGGGACAGCATAAACCTTCAATCAGAAAGGTCTTGATTGACAGATTAATCAAGGTCAGTCAGCATGAATTTGTTATGGGAAGGTCGTGTCTGACTAACTTGATTGAGTTCTTTGAGGAGGTAACAAGGAGGGTCGATGAGGGTAGTGCGTTTGATGTAGTTTACATGGATTTTAGCAAGGCTTTTGACAAGGTCCTACATGGTAGACTGATCAAAAAATTAAAAGCCCATGGGATCCAAGGGAGAGTGGCAGATTGGATCCAAAATTGGCTCAGAGACAGGAAGCAAAGGGTAATGGTTGAGGGGAGCTTTTGTGACTGGAAGGCTGTATCCAGTGGGGTTCCACAGGGCTCACTACTTGGTCCCTTACTTTTTGCAGTATATATAAATGATTTGGAATTAAATGTAGGGGTCATGAAAAAGAAAATTGCAGCTGATCCAAAAATTGGCCGTGTGGTTGACAGTGGGGAGGAAAGCTCCAGACTGCCGGAAGATATCGATGAACTGGTCAGTTGGGCAGAAAGGTGGCAAATGGAGTTCAATCTGGAAGAGTGTCAGGGATTGCATTTGGGGAGGAGCAACAAGGCAAGGGAATACACAATGGCCCCGATATTGGTGGCCTTACCGCCCACTGTTGCCGAGTTTTTGCTGCCATTTTCCTCTTGGGCTGAAGCGGGCGGGAGGGAAGTACCGCTGGGAACCGCCATCTGACGGCCAAGTAGCGCAAATGTCCTCCCGCCCACCGAGCTGCCAGGTTGGTGCGGGCCGGAGTCGGCGCTAGCAAGGGGAAGGACCTCTGCATGGAGGCGGTTCTAAACCCAACGGTAGGTATGAAAACCTGCAAAAAAATGTTAGTGAACATCTTTTTCATTTTATTTTACAACGACTCATCTGGATGGGGTCCCCTGAAGGTGTTCCATAGAAACATAGAAAATAGGAGCAGACTCTGCCCTTTGAGCCTGCACCACCATTCAATATGATCATGGCTGATCCTCTATCTCAACACCATATTCCCGCTTTTTCCCCATACCCGCTGATGCCTTTTGTGTCTAGAAATCTATCTATCTCCCTCTTAAAAAATATTCAGTGACTTGGCCTCCACAGCCTTCTGTGGTAGAGAATTCCACAGGTTCACCACCCTCTGAGTGAAAATATTTCTCCTCATCTCGGTCCTAAATTTCCTACCCCGTATCCTGAGACTGTGACCCCTTGTTCTAGACTTCCCAGCCAGGGAAAACATCCTCTCCGCATCCAGTCTATCCAACCCAGTCAGAATTTTATACGTTTCAATGAGATCCCCTTTCATTCTTCTAAACTCTAGTGAATACAGGCCTAGTCGACCCAATCTCTCCTCATATGACAGTCCTGCCATCCCAGGAATCAGTCTGGTGAACCTTCGCTGCACTCCCTCTATGGCAAGTATATCCTTTCTTAGGAAAGGAGACCAAAACTGCACACAATACTCCAGGTGTGGTCTCACCGAGGGTCCTGTATAACTGTAGTAAGACATCCTTGCTCCTGTACTCAAATCCTCTTGCAATGAAGGCCAACATACCATTTGCCTTCCTAACTGCTTGCTGCACCTACATGTTTGCTTTCAATGACTGGTGTACAAGGACACCCAGGTCCCTCTGTACATCGACATTTCCCAAGCCATCACCATTTAAATAATACTTTGTCCTTATGTTTTTCCCACCAAAGTGGATAACTTCACATTTATCCACGTTATACTGCATCTACCATGTGTTTGCCCACTCACTCAACCTATCTAAATCACCTTGCAGCGTCTTTGCATCCTCCTCACAACTCACAATACGACCTAGTTTTGTGTCGTCAGCAAACTTGGAAATATTACAATTGGTTCCCTCATCCAAATCATTTATATATATTGTGAATAGCTGGGGCCCCAGCACTGATCCCTGTGGTACCCCAATAATCACTGCCCGCCACCCCGAAAAAGACCCATTTATTCCTACTCTCTGTTTCCTGTCAGTTAACCAATTTTCAATCCATGCCAGTATATTACCCCCAATCCTATGTGCTTTAATTTTACACACTAACCTCTTATGTGGGACTTTATCCAAGGCCTTCTAAAAATCCAAATACACTACATCCACCGGTTCTCCCCCATCCATTCTACCAAAAACTAAGTTTGTCAAATATGATTTTCCTTTCATAAATCCGTGTTGACTTTGTTTAATCCCGTTGATATTATCCAAGTGTGCCGGTATCACATCTTTTATAATAGACTCTAACATTTTCCCTACTACTGATGTCAGGCTAACCAGTCTGTCGTTCCCCGTTTTCTCTCTCCCTCCTTTTTTAAATAGTGGGGTTACATTTGCCACCCTCCAATCTGCAGGAACTGTTCCATAATCTATAGAATTTTGGAAGATGACAACCAATGCATCCACTATTTCCATGGCTACCTCTTTTAGTATTCTGGGATGCAGATCATCAGGCCCTGAGGATTTATCGGCTTTCAGTCCCATTAGTTTCTCCAGCACTGTTTTCTTACTCATAATCATTTCTGGTGGGGTTTTTTTGGGTTATGTTTTTTACTTTTCAGGTCTTCCACCCTCACTGGACTCCATCCTCGGCGGCACTTGAGCGGCAAGCTCATTTGCTGCCAAGATTGAGAGCTCCCGCCTGTTGCCGCCCAGATTGACGGCATAAACCTTTGTAAGGCCGCCGGGTGGTACTGCTACCTCTTTTTGAGGAATCTTTCAGGCAAAGTACCGCCCGGTCTCTCGGCAGCCATCAGCGGTCCTTTGGGCTGCAAATGGCCGGGCCTTGCAGCTCATGAAAATCGGGGCCAATAAATGGGAGGATCGTGACAGGTGTGGAGGAATAGAGGAACCTTGGAGTATATGTCCACAGATCCTCAAAGGTAGCAGGACAGGTCGATAAGCTGGTTAAAAAGGCACATGGAATGCTTTCCTTTATTAGCCGAGCCATAGAATACAAGAGCAAGGAAGTTATACTAGAACTGTATTAAACACTAGTTAGGCTACAGCTGGAGTACTGCGTGCAGTTCTGGTCCCCACATTACAGGAAGGATGTGCTTGCACTGGAGAGGGTACAGAGGAAATTTATGAGGATGTTGCCAGGACTGTAAAACTTTAGCTACGAGGATAGATTGGACAGGCTGGGGTTGTTTTCCTTGGAACAGAGGAGGCTAAGGGGAGATTTAATTGAGATGTATAAAATTATGAGGGGCCTAGATAGAGTGGACAGGAAGGACCTATTTCCTTTAGCAGAGGGATCAACAACCAGGGGTCATAGATTTAAAGTGATTGATAGAAGGATTAGAGGGGAGATGAGGAAACATTTCTTCACCCAAAGGGTGGTGGGGGTCTGGAACTCACTGCCTGAAAGGGTGGTAGAGGCAGAAACCCTCCCCACATTTAAAAACTACTTGGATGTGCACCTGAAGTGCTGTAACCTACAGGGTTACGGACCGAGAGCTGGAAAGTGGGATTAGGCGGGATAGCTCTTTGTCGGCCAGCACAGACACGATGGGCCGAAATGGCCTCCTTCCGTGCTGTAAATTTCTGTGATTCTATGATTAAAGCTAGCGGCCACTGTCGTTGAGAACGCAGTGTAAACAGCATTTTTTTTTAAATAACACGCAGTTAAATGAAAATGGAAGATTAACTAACTTACAAAATAATCAGTTACCAGCTTTATGTGTAGTAAAACATTGCAAAATGTATCTATTAAGATTGGTGAAAATGAAATAGATGTTCCAGAAGGATGCAAATGCAATCCAGGCCTGTGTAGGAAGAGGGGGGAAATACTTTTAAGTGGACCATTCTCTTCTCAGCAAGCATACCTGCTTCCAGCTGAGCATAGAGCTGGACATTAGAATTTTAAACCTTTCCCCTGCCAGCACTTGAATCCAGCCTACCTTTAACTGACCTGAGCATTGATTTCAAGAATACAAAGTATTTACGGCTTGCAGCCTTAAAGGCACACACCTACGCTTTAACAGCAAGAATAATACATTCCTCAAGGACAAGGAATCAGGCCAGCCTATGGAAGGGCCCTACAGGGCCAGATGTGGAAGTCAGGGAAAGCATGTTGTTTAAAGGAGCTCGGTGGATTGTGCCTGAAGGGTGCTGAGAGGAATTTATGCAGCTAGCTCATGGGGGACTGGGGGCTGGACACCCCGGCCCAGAGACAACCAGGAAACGGGTAGAGGTGGTGGGTTGGTGGCCCCACCTGAGGGAGGACTGTTGTAAAAGCTGTCTGATATGTGCAGTCAATAATCCCAATGGGGTACACACGTCAGTCCAAGGGGCCATGGCAGTGTATCCAAATAGATTTTATTGGGCCCCTGCCCACCACCAAGATTAACCAGGCATTGTCTGGTCCTGGTGGACAACTTTAGTAAATGGTTGGAAGCCTTCCCATGTAAGACGGTCACAGCATTATGGACAGCCATGACCTTAGTTAGGGAGGTATTCTCCAGGTGGGGTCTTCCTCGGGTGGTGGAGTCAGAGCAGGGAAGTCACTTCATGGGTCAAGTGAAGCAGTCCACCCTAAAGTTGCTTGGGATTGAGGGAAAATGGCACATGGCTCACAACCCAGTCGTCGGGAACTGCGGCGGGAATGAACCGTATGCTGAAACTAGCTCTGCGTAAAGAATTAAACGATAATCCTACCAAGTGGGATGAGGTACTTCCCCTGATCCTTATGGGAGTACGCAGTAAAGAGTCCAAAGGAACCTATTACTTTGCACATGAATTAGTAACTGGGAAACTTAACAATTAGCCTTTGTCGCCTAAAAGGTACACAGCTCCAATTTATCAGAGTAATGCATTCTGCATTTAATGGTGCAACATTCCTATCCTCATAGGACAGTGTAATATCCAACTTACTGAGCAACGCCACGGGTGATCCACTTACTAATTAAAATCATTGAATCCGTTTTTCACTGAAGCCTCATTTTGTGGAATCTGATTGGTCTGTGGTATTCTTTTAATTTGATTGGTTCCCCTTCCTGTGCAGCTTGGTTTCTTTGGATAGTTCACAAAAAACTCTTTGTTTCTGTAGGGTGGTGCGTTTTTCTTCATCGAACATGTGGTCGCTGATAAAACAACATGGCTGCACTTCTTTCAACATGTGATTCAGCCAGCATGGCGTTACTTTGGGGACGGATGCTGTGTGACCAGGGACACTTGGAAAAACCTCGAGAAAGCCAACTTTTCTGAGCTGAATCTAAAGCACATCATTGCACCTTTCAAATGGAGTTTGATTAGCTGCCATATCATCGGATATGGAATCAAATGAGAAGCTAGATCTCGTGAGCTCCATGCCCCATATGCACATATTTTTTGACTGTGCACCGTTAATTCTTGTTATAAGTATCATTGCAATAATACTTTGTCAATTAATTCTAATCACCAGCCATTTAAATGAGCTTTATTAAGTGTGCCTTTTTAAATCTACTGTATCACGTACAGGGACATTTCTGTATTAATGCTCTCTCATCCCCAAACATAATCAAGCAAAGCTCCAGAATACACATCCAGCTCCACAGACAGCGCCTCCCACACACATCATCAGTTTTCATATTTGATTATTTCAATCAATACTTATCCCTATATCCTCCAATCCCCCTCCGAACCAGATTATCCAGCTCATTTTTAAAGCATTATCAATGCAATAACAAGGCTGTCAAGAGGCCTTTCTTCTGTGTAGAAGAGCATGCCAGGAGCAGCACCAGATGGACCTAAAAATGAGTCATAAACTCATTTGTTTGGCCCCAATCAAAGTCACAAATTACACCCTCGGAGAGTGTGTTTGTGGTGCATTTCTCTCCCCATCCTTCTTGACCTATCTATAGCCTTTGACAATGTTGACCGCACCATGCTCCTCCAACACCACTCCTTTTACCAGCTCAGTGGGACTGCCTGCAACTGGTTCCACTCTTGCTAATCCAAACATAGCCAGAGCATCTCAAGCGATGGCTTCTTTCCTTCTCCCCATGCCATTTCCTCTGGAGTCCCCTAAGGATCTATCCTTGGCCTCCTCCGCTTCCTCATGTACATGCTGCCCCTCGACAACTTCACCTGGAGACATGACAGCAGGTTTCACATGTATGCTGACGGCACCAAGCTCAACATTCTCTATATTAATTTTAGCTTTTAAGTGAGTTTCTGTTCAAAGGCTGGAAATATCAGTTTCACTTCCAGTGAAATGTTCAGTGGAAAAGCCTGTTTTGTTTACCAGATAGAAACTTTAGCTGATAAGCGTTCATCTACAAGCTTTCTTTGTCCCAGCCTCGTAAATATCTTGGCTGTCCTCCGAGGGATTAACCCCTCCAAGGACATGATGATGTAGTGTGGGCAGTGATTTCTGTTAAAATTGGAGTTAATACAGCTAATTATGAGTAAATGTAGAACCATGCGGTTTCTCATGGAGCCAGTGAAAGAAAGATATATAAAGAATTTGTTGCAATAGATACTTGAGAGTTCAAAGAGGCTTGATCAGCCGATTCGCTTGAGCTCGAGAACTGTAACGTGGGAATTCTCTGATACATGGTACTGCAAGTGTGACCCTGAGTATATGCGTAATTGTTATTAGTTATGGTTATCATTGCGTGTGTGTGATTATTGGTAGTAATTGTTATCATTGTGTGCTTAATTCCTATGAAAGCCAATAAATGCCTTTGGACCCTATTATCTTGTGGAATAACATAAATATATAAGTACAAAGATCCATTTGCTAACATCACCACCCCTCGGGACCCCTCCACTGCCTCTTGTTTTCAACATCAAGTCGTGGATGAGCTGCAATTTCTTTCAGTTGAAATTGGGAAGACCAAAGCCATCGCCTTTGCCCCCCACCACAAACTCTGTACCCTCACCACTGATTCCATCACCGCTCCCTGGCCATTCTCTCTGGCTGAACGAGACTGTTTGCAACCTTGGCGTCCTATTTGACGTCGAGCTGAGCTTCCGAACGCATATCCGCTCCATCACAAAGACCGCCTACTCCACCTTCATAATATCACCCATCTCCACCATTTATGTGCGATTCTGACTCGGCGAAGCACCTTGGGACATTTTTCTACGTTAAAAGGTACTATATAAATGCAAGTTGTTGTTGATTCAGTGACCTATCTTGCTAACTTACTGCATAAATATATTCTCTATCTGGTAGGGGAAAGCCGACTTTAGCTTTTTTTGATACATCAAAAACGTCCATTCCTTCTGCCCCCACACAATAATGTTTCTATTGAACACACCAGTGAATTTGCTTGACTTTCTTTTGAAAATTTTTTGTAACACTATTTTAGAACTCCCTTTTGCCCTATGTTTTCTCATTTTTCACCCCTTCTGAATGACTGATTCTTACTAGGGCACTGTTCCATCGATACCAGCAGCCCTCCAGTGTCTCACTCCAAATGTGAGCCTAGACATCAGATCCCAGCAGGACACTTTACATGGGGCGGCATCACAGCTGAGTCAACCTTGTCCTTAAGGGACACATCCAAGCACATTGATAACCAATGACCCCCATTGGAAAATCCATCAGGAGCAGGATCCCTGCTTATTTTTTTTTCTTCCGCTCCCTAGCCCAGAAACACTGAGGCCAGAAAGGTAGAGCCCCTCCAATTCAAGATTGTGAAAGATGTAGTAGGATGAGGGTTCAGACACGCTAGCAGCCCCGATTCTAACTCCAGGTGGATTCCCCTCTTAGGTCAGAGTTAAAATGACCAGTCAGGTCTCAATGATGTCATCGGGCCGCAACATGCACGTGTAAAAAAGGACCCTGTTGGCTCCGGGTGTGTGTCCTTGCTGCCTGCTCAGGAGAGCAGGTTAAAATTGCCGATGTTACGATCATGGCGGATTTCGGACAGGCGAGAGCCAGGGCGATTTTAACTGCCCACCCGCCAGGTTTCTGCTGAGTGAGTTGGGTTAAAATCACTCCTGCTGTTTCTCTGCCATATAGCAGCCGGTTGTTAAAAAGGTATTGGGAAATGGCTAGGAGTCAATTTTCTATCAGTTCTCTGTTCATAGTTCCTGGTAAAACATATATAGTTGTCTGACCTATGAAGTGGTAACCCAAGTAATACTGCCAATCACATGATACACATATTTCCTGGTATTCAGAAAGGACTGGTGGCATTGAACATGAGTACTACAGTCACTACCACTTGGCGGGAGGGGAAATTCTGACAGGGTGATAAAGAATGATAGTTCTATTACCTGATGATAACTGCTGGGTTGAAATCAACAAATTTACATAATCATCATTAGATCACCGAGATTCCTGGAATAAGCATATAATTCAATTATTCATGAATAAATCAGAAAGCCATTCAATATTAGTCAGCCATTTTGCTGCCAACAAAAAGTAATAACAATCATCTAAATAAAATCCCACCATCTTCCAAAAATTCCTATCACATTTCAGGACAAAATCACAGCAGCAATATAAATCCCATTAGCTTTCAGTAATACACACATAATCACACCCCAAAGGAATTAAACCTGAATGTCAAATCATATTTAAAATCTAAGCAGTTAGATCAGAGGCGAACACTAATTGCCCAACATGTCACTCATTTCATTTGTGCTCTAAATGTTTGTACTTTTCTCCCCCTTTTGCTCGTGCAAGGATTTCAACTATTCGCGACTGCTAGGAAAGAGGCATTAGAATTGACACTTGTTTATGGTTTGTTATGGGATGTCGCATTTATCGCGCTTTGAATTATCCAACAGAAACTCAACTCATTAAAAAGATCAAACTCTGTTCTGCTAACAATAGGAATACTGAACTATAATTGTTTGAGATCCTATTAAGCACTTGTCTACCTTCGACTTATCAAGGATTGCACTGAAACAATGATGTATTAAAAAACAATTTACTTTTATCTGACTGCTACAAGCGAGGTCACAATCAATGTAATAATTACTTCACTGCAATAGTTTAGTTCAAGAATCCCATCGCTATCCCATTCTATAGCTTATGGGTTCAGTTCAACATAACTGCATCGGATTCATAATTAAAGTTTCAGTATCATGATAATTATCTTTTGATACAATATAAAAAAATAAATAACATATAAATGCCTTTTGCCCACATCTAATAGACTGATATAAAATAAGACCTGACCACTTCCTTCGTCAAGTGGTAGTTTAGCCTCAAAGTTCAGTCTTCTCCACTGCTAGTTCCACCTCAGGTCAACGTCCTCAGTGATTTCTCAACCACCTTCTCTTCTAACTTGTCGGCAGGTTCCTGATTATTATACTTCTCATAATATAAAGAATTGGCCTACTGTTGAATAACGTCTTTTCTGCACTTTCAATATTCTTTACACTTTTCTGTTATTGAAGGACCTTTCATGTTCTCACCTTCTTACAGCTTGTTGTCTTCTGCAGGTGATCGCAAATTTCACACTATTTAATTATGATTTCCATGTTAACTTTAGCGACACGACCAAAAACGGAACTCCTACACAAACCAATGCTTTAAGAGGATGGATGAGCTTACGTACAAGTTACTCCTCAAAGTTCGCAGCATAGTTATTATCATTTGCTTAATAAATATTCACACATTTATTAAGCATATGATAATAACTATTACAACAGTGACTACACTCCAAAAGAACTTCATTGGCTGTAAGGCGCTTTGGGACGTCTGGTGGTCATGAAAGGCGCCATAGAAATGCAAGTCTTTCTTTCTTATTATTGACAATAATTAAACATACACTTAACAGCAGCACTAATGACAAAACCTTGCACGTTTACTGGAGATTTCTGTTGAAGGTGCGGACTCTTGCTAGGTTGTGGTTCTACAGATGTTGGCAGCCCTCAGTGCCCCATTGAAGCAGCCATTCTTCATCTGTGAGCTCAGTTAGTGTTGGGAGGCTATTATGGGATGATTGGGGGGGGTGGAGGGGGTGGATATCTATATTGAGCTTGGTCATGTTGCTGTCTAATATTCACATGCGTTCATTTTCCAGTAAGAGCTACTTGAGCGCGATCAGGAGTGGGATGTTTGGTTTATTTTTTTCCTCTTCCATACCGACAGGATTTTGAAGCCTATCCTCCACCAACACTGACTGAAATCAACTGACACAACACAGATCAGAGACTGAAACTCGCCTGTATGGTTTAACACTATATTACTCACTGAGCCATTGATCAAACACAATTGCTTTATTACAAAAAATGGTTGAGAGAAAATGTACAACACAAATGACTGAATTTTGAAAACAATGCAAAAATAATATTAGATTTGGGTGGTTCTTCCTAAGAGGAAGCACCTAACCGAGCCTTGGCACTTCCATCGAGTAGCATGGCTGAGACAATTTCTTCAGAATGCCACGCCTATGGAAAAGCCCAGCCCTCTGAATACAGTAGCCATGGGAAAAGCCGTGACATTCGAAATCCAAAGCTGTTGCAAAAGCCACACCCTTCACACCATCCAAAAGAAACTCAACCTTAGACTCCCCTGATGCACCTTGGGACGTTTTACTACGTTAAAGGCGCTATATAAATACAAGTTGTTGCAGACGCCATTGATGCCTCAGTTGGTCAGTAGATTGGTCAGTGTGATACCGAGTCATCAGACCAATCTGTGGTGAACGAGCTGATGCCAGCTACAGCAACAAGTGGGGCAACTGGCCTGCAGGTTGAATTGATTGCCGACTCTCACTATCGAAGAATGCTCACTTCAGCGAGATACTGCAGGGAGACTATAACCCAGCAAGGAACAGTTCGGAGAGAAGAGGGAGAACATAAGAAACAGGAGCAGGAGTAGGCCATTTGGCCCCTCGAGCCTGCTCCACCATTTAATAAGATCATGGCTGATCCGATCATGGACTCAGCTCCACTTCCCTGCCCGCTCCCCATAACCCTTTATTCCCTTATCGCTCAAAAATCTGTCTATCTCCATCTTAAATATATTCAATGTCCCAGCCTCCACAGCTCTCTGGGGCAGAGAATTCCACAGATTTACAACCCTCTGAGAGAAGAAATTCCTCCTCATCTCAGTTTTAAATGGGTGACCCCTTATTCTGGGACTATGTCCCCTAGTTTTAGTTTCCCCTATGAGTGGAAATATCCTCTCTGCATCCACCTTGTCGAGCTCCCTTATTATCTTATGTATTTCAATAAGATCACCTCTCATTCTTCTGAACTCCAATGAGTATAGGCCCAACCTATCTTCATAAGTTAACCCCCTCATCTCCGGAATCAACCTAGTGAACCTTCTCTGAACTGCCTCCAATGCAAGTATATCCTTCCTTAAATACGGAGACCAAAATTGTACGCAGTACTCCAGGTGTGACCTCACCAATGTACAGTTGTAGCAGGACTTCTCTGCTTTTATACTCTATCCCCTTTGCAATAAAGGCCAACATTCTATTTGCCTTCCTGATTACGTGCTGTACCTGCATACTAACTTTTTGTGTTTCATGCACAAGGCCCCCAGGTCCCTCTGTACGGCAGCACTTTGCAATTTTTCTCCATTTAAATTGTAATTTGCTTTTCTATTTTTTCTGCCAAAGTGGATAACCTCACATTTTCCCACATTATACTCCATCTGCCAAATTTTTGCCCACTCATTTAGCCTGTCTATATCCCTTTGCAGATTTTTTGTGTCCTCCTCATAATTTACTTTCCCACCCATCTTTGTATCATCAGCAAACTTGGCTACATTACACTCAGTCCCTTCATCCAAGTCATTAATATAGATTGTAAATAGTTGAGGCCCCAGGACCGATTGGAGCTTGACAGATCGGAAAAGCCGGTTTTCAACGCATGCGCATTGTGCGCTGAAAACCGGCTTTTGCGATGCCTTCCCGGGTCCGTACACACTCAGTACGCCCCCGGGGAGTCCGCGATTTCTAGGCCAATACATTATCGTCAACCCCGTGAACTTTTATCTTGTGCAGTGACCTTTTATGTGGCACCTTATCGAATGCCTTCTGGAAGTCCAAATACACCACATCCACTGGTTACCCCTTATCCACCCTGCTCGTTACATCCGCAAAGAAATCCAGCAAATTTGTCAAACATGATTTCCCTTTCATAAAACCATGCTAACTCTGCTTGACTGAATTGGAGAGCAAATTGGTAGGAAAAACTGGGGGGGAGTGAGGATAGAAAAGGAAAATAAAGGACAGAAAAGTTTGGATTATGTTGCCAGTATGCAACAAGTCTTAATATTGAGGTGACATTGACAGCTTATAGTTATGTACTCCACCCCCCGCCCACAATATAGATGGACATCTCAGAGCACTTTACAAAGGGGAGGAGAGAAAACCAAGCAGCAATGGGAAATTAAGAGGGGTGACAAAAACACAGCTGAAGAGGAAAGGGTTTTGAAGGAACGCACAGTGGCAACAATGCAAAGTGGATTTAGGAAAAAATCCTAAGAGCAAGTGTACAGTGACTGATGATGCCGGAAGTAAGCAGTAATCCAGATCAGGGGAATCAAGGGATGGGGCCTGGGACATATAGACAGAGATCATTTAAAATAAGTTTGAGTAAGGCAGTGGAGGGATTTGAAAACAAGGAAAAGGACCTGAAAGTTGATACAATTGACAACAGTGAGCCAGTGGCAAAAAAAGGACGAATGGGAATGTGGGATTACATGTAGATTGCGGAGTTGTGGTTGGCTGAAGTGTGCGGCGGCTGGAGGTGGGGAGGTCATTGAGAGGAGCATTCGAGAACTTGATCTTTGAACTATTATCGGCATGAGTTTTGGTTTCGGCAGTGGGAGGGGGGTGTGGGCGGGGTCTGGGGCCATAAGTGGCTGATGAAACTAAATTTACATAATTTCAGATGTGTATGCATCTGCCCCATTAAAAATTCATTGTTTCAAACTACTGCAACATGTTCCAAGAAGCATTTTTCCCTTCGACCCTCTCAAAATTAGAACCTGTTATTACAGGTCAGCAGTGCTATGATTTCAAAAAAATAATGAGCAATGCTAAAAGGGTCAGATATCCCAGGGGGTTGATGCGGACGTGAGTTGTGGATACAGTCTTCTGCCAACAAACAAAGCAACTATGGATGCCTATGGCGGCCACAATATTCAAGAGAACCATGACTATACTCAGGATAGGCAACACTTTAAAGAGGTTGTTCATATTTTTAGATGGAGGTGAAGTGATACAGTGGGTTTGCACATTATTCCGGGATCTGGTTTCAAATCCAGTAAAGATTATTCTGATTGAAGGCCAATTTCTGCAGAAATCCCGACCAAATTGTGTGGTATGAGAATGTAGATTCTGCAGCAAGTCAGTCCAGGATTTGGGGAGTCCCAGTACACTAAATATATTTTTAAAAGCTGTATAAAAGCAGTGCTAAATTGGTGGTTATGGCTTAGAAATAAATATGCATTTTCACCTATTTAAAAAAACTTACCTAATTACAGTAATAGCTGCTGCCACTTAACACCTAGTTGTCTCACCTACCTCTTCATTAACTAGATGAGGCAGCTAGGTTTTTAAGTGGTGGCCAAGTATTAAGTAGCCAAGAGATGGTCGATGAGCGAGGAAGATGGGATAGTTTGGGGTTGCTGCTCTTAAGGAGGCAGTGATGGGGTGTCACGGTGACTCCATCAGAAAGTGAAAAAGGAGGCACAGAAGTTACCATGGGCTTGTTCAAGGAGAATTTGAGTCTGGGATGGTAGCAGGAGACAAGTTAGGCTGGGGAGTGATGATGGGTGGGGAGCGATATTGGGGACATGAAAGGTGACATAAGTGGATGAGCAGAAGCGAAGTTGATCAAGGCCCAAGAATGGTCGAAAAAGGTAAACCGATGGAGTGGGATCAGGTCTGGAATGGCAACCAAATGGACATGATGGGAATTCTGAGTTGCATAGGCATGGAAGAGATTAGGTGGGACAGGTAACAGTCTTAAACTGAAGACGAGAAGGAGTGCCTGAGACTGTTGAGAGGCCCAACAATGCGTTACATCCTGGAGGCGAACGAAGGCCACCGCCAAGGGTCTTCAGGAGGCTGTGGAGGGAGATGGCCCAGCACGTCTCTGCCCACGGCACAGTGGCCAGGACAGCAACACCATGTCGCAAAAAATTCAACGACCTCACTAGGGTCATCAGGGTGAGTACCCTTGACATTAACCTTGCAATGTGTTCATGTGAGCCTCACAGTCTTACACAATGTAAAGGCTTTACACTGCCCACCCCTTCTCCATATGTACCAGGCCATGCTCCTCGTTGCTGGAGACACCCTAAAAGCTCTGTATCACCTCATCAGACATGCCCTGCCCATCCAAGCGTCTCTCCCCTTCTAGCTCATGACTCAGTCTGAGGACATCTACCTTAACTCTCCATATGCTATCACAGGCCTTCAGCCTCATACTTACTCATAGCTCTTTGTCCCCAAACCCCACCGTTGACACATCCACTGTGCATTGCCACGCAGGCTGAGATGTAGAGATTCACACCTCGGAACATTAGTAGCGAGTCACTTACTGCAGACACATGTGGCACACCAGTAGCTACAGACCCACTGACAACGTCTTGTTTTGGTCATTGCAAGCCAAGCTCACCCACAATAGACAAGAGCAGCAGTGGTCTGGAAGTGGGGAGCCTGACCTCCAGGACCTCACCGAGGTCGAGGAGTGAGTGTCCGTCCTCATGGGTGCACCAGATGGGGTGGTGGGGGCCCGCGAGGCAGAGCCCTCACTCAACAGTGACAGTTTGTGAATGAGTTGGGTGCTTTCTGTGAGATACCCTTACCATTGAGCCCACATGCCTTACAACAATTAGGAAAAGGGGAGGTGCAACGAGACCTGGGTGTCATGGTACATCAGTCATTGAAGGTTGGCATGCAGGTACAGCAGGCGGTTAAGAAAGCAAATGGCATGTTGGCCTTCATAGCGAGGGGATTTGAGTACAGGGGCAGGGAGGTGTTGCTACAGTTGTACAGGGCCTTGTTGAGGCCACACCTGGAGTATTGTGTACAGTTTTGGTCTCCTAACTTGAGGAAGGACATTCTTGCTATTGAGGGAGTGCAGCGAAGGTTCACCAGATTGATTCCCGGGATGGCGGGACTGACCTATCAAGAAAGATTGGATCAACTGGGCTTGTATTCACTGGAGTTCAGAAGAATGAGAGGGGATCTCATAGAAAAGTTTTAAATTCTGACGGGTTTAGACAGGTTAGATGCAGGACGAATGTTCCCAATGTTGGGGAAGTCCAGAACCAGGGGACACAGTCTGAGGATAAGGGGTAAGCCATTTAGGAACGAGATGAGGAGAAACTTCTTCACTCAGAGACCGGTGAACCTGTGGAATTCTCTACCACAGAAAGTTGTTGAGGCCAATTCACTAAATATATTCAAAAAGGAGTTATATGTAGTCCTTACTACTCGGGGGATCAAGGGGTACGGCGAGAAAGCAGGAATGGGGTACTGAAGTTGCATGTTCAGCCATGAACTCATTGGGGCGGTGCAGGCTTGAAGGGCCGAATGGCCTACTCCTGCACCTATGTTTCTATGTTTCTATGGTTCTATGTTTCTAACATGTAGCTCCAAAATAACGATGCCCCCTCCTTCTTGCCTTCCTGCTCCCGCCCCAACAGCTACCCACACTTCTGTTGTTTTGTGCTTACAGATGATGAGCCAGATAAGCCGCAGCCTGCCTGTCAGCCACCGTCATCACACGAAGGGGAAGATGAGGAGGACATGGAGACGAATGTGGCCACAGAGCGAGTGGGAGACCAGCTCAGTGGACGAGACCACGTTCCTGGGGTTCGCAGATCCGGGCGCTCCTGGCCCCAGTGGCCTGCAGAGACGCCCAGCACGAGGGGAAGCTTGGGGGCCAGCTCTCTGGAGGGTAAGTCGGTCCAGGAGTCCTGCTCAGAGACAGGCAGATGAGGACCTGGATTTGGAGGCTATGTCCAGAGAGTCCATGCAGATGCACCGTGAGCTTCTGGGTGCCCTGGGAGGGTGCCGCAGAGCGTGGATGCACTTGCTGTCAGTGTGGCGAAGGCCGCCTCAATCATTGCCCGTGCCTCTCAGTAGTCCACTGAGCCCATCCTTGGCCGGATAAACCGAGAAGTGGGCTCAACAAGCGACAGTGGGGTCACAGAGGTGATAGTGCGTGTCATGGTTGATGTGGCAGCAGCCATGACATCACAGGCCGAAGTCACGCAAGGTCTTCGTGGTGTCATGCAGACACTGGTTGCTGGCATGCAATCTCAGACTGCTGCGTTTCAAGCTCAGACTGCGCTTATGCAGTCTCAGAGTGATGCCATGTAAGCATCAACTGCTGCCACCCTCTCTGTCATCTCCACAGTCGGACGGGGAACAGATGGTGCCGCAGGTTAGCAATCTCTGGTCGCACATATTGCTCCTGATGCTCTGGCACTGCCCCGGAGGAGTGGCAGTGGGCCGCTGGAAACGGAAGGTGCTGTCCTTCCTGACGATGACACCATTCCGGCTCCCACCGCTGCCAGTCCGCCTCTGCACCCGACACGGGCGGCACCCCAGCCATGCCACACTGCTGCTGCCCATCCTGAGGCGGTGCAGTCAACAGTCGGGGCTTCCAAGCCCACAGCTGGTCCAGGGCGTCATCGTTGGCCATCCCTCAGACACAAAGCAGCCCTCCAGCAGCCTTGCTGCAGGCACTGAGGAACCATTGGAGGAGGAGCATTAGGTGTGGAAGGAGGTGAGGCGGAGGGGTGGGAAATGCCTGTGTAAGACCCACTGATGAAGGGTATCCCCATGGGACATTTGTTCTGCACATATGTTCTGCAGTATATGAGTTCTGTATAACATGTATAACGTGGCCTCCGTCACATTCGCAGCAAGTACATCCACGCTGCAGAACTCATGTTATATGTTATTCAGAACTCATGTCATAGTATATCTCACGATGGCCAAGTTGTGCAGCATGCAGCACACCACATTGAATAGTGAGACCTGTTGAGGGGAGTATTGAAGGCTGCCTCCAGAGCGGTCCAGGCATCGGAATCGCTGCTTCAGCAGCCCTATTGTCTGCTCCAAGATGTTGCAGGCGGCCACATGGCTCTCATTGTAGCGTTCCTCCAGCTCTGTAGTGGGGTTGCGGAGGGGGGTCATTAGCCAGGTGGCCAGGCCGTATCCCTTGTCCCCGAGCAGCCAGCCTCGGCCTTCCCGTGGTGGCTGAAACAGTTGTGGTACAGTGCTGATCGTTTTCATCAACCAGTCTTGGTGTTTTCTGGTTGAGTAACCAAGTATCTTTTCACAGGCACTGGTTATAGAGGCCTGGAGGGCAGACCAAGCGATGTGGGCATTGAGCATCTCAGGGTCATCAAGGCACGCCAGATTAGTTGTGAGGCACTGGCTGTATGGGGCTCTCTTAGTGAGGTCATTGAGTGCCCCGGCATTAATTTTTTGCGGTACTGCTTCTGCTGTCCCCTCTGCTATGGGGCTATGTTAATATTGATGATGGATTGGATTAGGCGATGGTCCATCCAGCAGTCATCAGCTCCTGTCATGGTGCGGGTAATGTGCACATCCTTGCGATCCCTGGCTCGGACAATGTCATAGTCAAGCAGGTGCCAGTGTTTGGAGCGAGGGTGTTGCCGCGATGCCTTGTATTTGTCCCTCTGGCAGAACAGGGTGTTGGTGATGAGGAGTTCGTGTTCTAGACATTTTGTCAGGAGTAGGGTGCCTTTGGAGTTGGATTTCCCTACCCCTTCTCTGCCAATCACGCCTCCCCAGAGGGCTGTGCCTTTGCCGACGCTGGCTTTAAAGTCTCCTAGGAAGATTTGGTTTGATGAAAACGATCAGGAGATCCAAGAGCTAATAGATCGTAAGCGCAGAGCATTTTTGAGCCTCAAGCAACAACCAAACTCGGGAGCTACAAAGCAACATTACAGGCGGCTCAAAGCCGAGATCCAACAAAAAACCTGGGACCTAAAGAACAAGTGGTGGATGGAGAAAGCGCAGGTGATACAACAACTAGCTGACAGCCATGACATACGAGGATTCTTCGCTGCAGTCAAGGTCACCTACGATCCAAACTCCCAAGACCCCACCCCACTCATCAAGGACACCGAGGCTGTCAGGGCCCGCTGGAAGGAGCACTTTGAAGATCTCCTCAATCGAGACTCTGCCTTTGACTCGAGTGTTCTCGACTCCATCCCGCAGCATGTGACCCGCCACCACCTCAGTGAAACCCCAACGTTGCACGAGGTAGGCAAAGCCATAAAACAGTTCAAGAATAACAAGGCTACGGGAGAAGATGGAATCCCTGCAGAGGCGCAAAAATATGGCGGAGAGGCACTGTTGGCGTGGATACATGACCTCATCTCTCTCATCTGGTGGGAGGAGAGCATGCCGGGAGATCTCAGAGATGCAGTGATCGTGTCCATTTTTAAAAAGGGGACAAGTCCGACTGCGGCAACTACAGAGGAATCTCCCTGCTATCAGCCACTGGGAAAGTTGTCGCTAGAGTCCTCCTCAACCGTCTTCTCCCTGTGGCCGAGGAGCTCCTCCCGGAATCACAGTGTGGATTTCGTCCCCTACGGGGCACAACAGACATGATCTTTGCAGCGTGACAGCTGCAGGAAAAATGCAGGGAACAGCCCTTATACATGGCCTTTTTCGATCTTACAAAGGCCTTTGACACTGTCGACCGTGAGAGCTTATGGAGCGTCCTCCTCCATTTTGGCTGCCCCCAAAAGTTTGTCAACATCCTTCGCCTGCTCCATGACGACATGCAGGCCATGATCCTTACCAGCGGACCCGTTACAGACCCATTCCATGTCCGAACCGGGGTCAAGCAGGGCTGCGTCATCGCTCCAACCCTCTTCTCAATCTTCCTCGCTGCCATGCTCCACCTCAATGTCAACAAGCTCCCTGCTGGAGTGGAACTAAACTACAGAACCAGTGGGAAGCTGTTTAACCTACGCCACCTCCAGGCCAGGTCCAAGACCATGCAAACCTCTGTCGTTGAGCCTGCGTCTGCGCACATTCTGAGGCTGAACTCCAGGATATCGTTGATGTATTCACCGAGGCATATGAAAGCATGGGCCTTACGCTTAACATCCGTAAGACAAAGTTCCTCCACCAGCTTGTCCTCGCCGCACAGCACTGTCCCCCAGTCATCAAGATTCACGGCACGGCCCTCGACAACGTGGACCATTTCCCATACCTCGGGAGTCTCCTGTTAACAAAGGCAGATATTGATGCGGAGATTCAACACCGCCTCCAGTGCGCCAGTGCAGCCTTCGGCCGCCTGAGGAAAAGAGTGTTCAAAGACCAGTCCCTCAAATCTACCACCAAGTTCATGGTCTACAGGGCTGTAATAATACCCGCCCTCCTGTATGGATCAGAGGCACAGACGATGTACAGAAGACACCTTAAGTCGCTGGAGATATATCACCAATAATGTCGCCGCAAGATCCTGCAAATCCCCTGGGAGAACAGGTGCACCAACATCAGTGTCCTCGCCCAGGCCAACAAACCCAGTATTGAAGCACTAACCACACTCGATCAGCTTCGCTGGGCAGGCCACTTAGTTGCTTTATGCGGAGCTCCTTCACAGTAAACGAACCAAAGGTGGGCAGCGGAAACATTACAAGGACACCGTCAAAGCCTCCCTGGTGAAGTGCGACATCACCACTGACACCTGGGAGACCCTGGCCGAAGACCACCCTAGGTGGAGAAAGTGCATCCGGGAGGGCGTTGAGCTCTTCAAATCTCAACACTGCGAGCATGAAGAGGTCAGGCGCAGGCAGCGGAAGGAGCGTGCGGCAAATCAGTGCCACAACCCCCCCTTCCTCCAACAAATATCTGTCCAACCTGTGACAAGGTCTGTGGCTCTCGTGTTGGACTGTTCAGCCATCAAGGAACTCACTTTAGGAGTGGAAGCAAGAGCCAGCGGCAGTGGGTGAGAGGGGAGCGACCTGTCAAAAGCCCAGCGGGAGATCGAGAGCCAGCAGCAGTTGGTGAGAGGGGAGCGACCTGTCAAAAGCCCAGCGGGAGATCGAGAGCCAGCAGCAGTTGGTGAGAGGGGAGCGACCTGTCAAAAGCCCAGCGGGAGATCGAGAGCCAGCGGCAGTTGGTGAGAGGGGAGCGACCTGTCAAAAGCCCAGCGGGAGATCGAGAGCCAGCAGCAGTTGGTGAGAGGGGAGCGACCTGTCAAAAGCGTACTGGTGCAGCTACAGCGGGAGAGAAAGCAAAATAGAAGTAGAAAGTAATCAAAAAGTGACGTCACAGCCAATGGGGTAAGTGATTGGCTGGTGATTGGTGAGTAGCTTTTCTTTTATTTTTATTGTTATTACCAATTTAAGGGTATCTAAGGTTAAGACATGGCAGGAGAGCTCGGTCATGTGATATGCTCCTCCTGTACCATGTGGGAACTCGGGGACACTTCCGGTGTCCCTGACGACTACGTGTGCGGGAAGTGTATCCGCCTCGAGCTCTTGACGGTCCGCGTTGCGGAATTGGAGCTGAAGGTGGATTTACTCTGGAGCATCCACGATGCTGAGAATGATGTGAGTATCACGTGTAGTGAGTTGGTCTTACCGCAGGAGAAGGGTCCACAGCCAGATAGGGAATGGAAGACCAACAGGAAGAGCAGTGCAAGAAAGATAGTGCAGGAGTCCCCTGTGGTCATCCCCCTGCAAAACAGATACACTGCTTTGAGTACTGTTGGGGAGGATGACTCATCAGGGGAGGGCAGCAGCAGCCAAGTTCATGGCACCGTAGGAGGCTCTGCTGCAAAGGAGGGCAGGAAAAAGAGTGGGAGCGCGATAGTGATAGGGGATTCGATGGTGAGGGGAATAGATAGGCGTTTCTGCGGACGCAACCGAGACTCCAGGATGGTATGTTGCCTCCCTGGTGCAAGGGTCAAGGATGTCTCGGAGCGGGTGCAGGACATTCTGAAATGGGAGGGAGAACAGCCAGTTGTCGTGGTGCACATTGGTACCAACGACATAGGTAAAAAAAGGGATGAGGTCCTACGAAAAGAATTTAAGGAGCTAGGAGCTAAATTAAAAAGTAGGACCTCAAAAGTAGTAATCTCGGGATTGCTACCAGTGCCACGTGCTAGTCAGAGTAGGAATCGCAGGATAGCGCAGATGAATACATGGCTTGAGCAGTGGTGCAGCAGGGAGGGATTCAAATTCTTGGGGCATTGGAACCGGTTCTGGGGGAGGTGGGACCAGTACAAACCGGACGGTCTGCACCTGGGCAGGTCCGGAACCAATGTCCTAGGGGGAGTGTTTGCTAGTGCTGTTGGGGAGGAGTTAAACTAATATTGCAGGGGGATGGGAACCTATACAGGGAGACAGAGGGAGACAAAAAGGAGGCAAAAGCAAAAGACAGAAAGGAGATGAGGAAAAGTGGAGGGCAGAGAAACCCAAGGCAAAGAACAAAAAGGGCCACTGTACAGCAAAATTCTAAAAGGACAAAGGGTGTTAAAAAAACAAGCCTGAAGGCTTTGTGTCTTAATGCAAGGAGTATCCGCAATAAGGTGGATGAATTAATTGTGCAAATAGATGTTAACAAATATGATGTGATTGGGATTACGGAGACGTGGCTCCAGGATGATCAGGGCTGGGAACTCAACATCCAGGGGTATTCAACATTCAGGAAGGATAGAATAAAAGGAAAAGGAGGTGGGGTAGCATTGCTGGTTAAAGAGGAGATTAATGCAATAGTTAGGAAAGACATTAGCTTGGATGATGTGGAATCTATATGGGTAGAGCTGCAGAACACTAAAGGGCAAAAATCGTTAGTGGGAGTTGTGTACAGACCTCCAAACAGTAGTAGTGATGTTGGGGAGGGCATCAAACAGGAAATTAGGAGTGCATGCAATAAAGGTGCAGCAGTTATAATGGGTGACTTTAATATGCACATAGATTGGGCTAGCCAAACTGGAAGCAATACGGTGGAGGAGGATTTCCTGGAATGCATAAGGGATGGTTTTCTAGACCAATATGTCGAGGAACCAACTAGGGGGGAGGCCATCTTAGACTGGGTGTTGTGTAATGAGAGAGGATTAATTAGCAATCTCATTGTGCGAGGCCCCTTGGGGAAGAGTGACCATAATATGGTGGAATTCTGCATTAGGATGGAGAATGAAACAGTTAATTCAGAGACCATGGTCCAGAACTTAAAGAAGGGTAACTTTGAAGGTATGAGGCATGAATTGGCTAAGATAGATTGGCTAATGATACTTAAGGGGTTGACTGTGGATGGGCAATGGCAGACATTTAGAGAACGCATGGATGAATTACAACAATTGTACATTCCTGTCTGGCGTAAAAATAAAAAAGGGAAGGTGGCTCAACCGTGGCTATCTAGGGAAATCAGGGATAGTATTAAAGCCAAGGAAGTGGCATACAAATTGGCCAGAAATAGCAGCGAACCTGGGGACTGGGAGAAATTTAGAACTCAGCAGAGGAGGACAAAGGGTTTGATTAGGGTAGGGAAAATGGAGTACGAGAAGAAGCTTGCAGGGAACATTAAGGCGGATTGCAAAAGTTTCTATAGGTATGTAAAGAGAAAGAGGTTAGTAAAGACAAACGTAGGTCCCCTGCAGTCAGAATCAGGGGAAGTCATAACGGGGAACAAAGAAATGGCAGACCAATTGAACAAGTACTTTGGTTCAGTATTCACTAAGGAGGACACAAACAACCTTCCGGATATAAAAGTGGTCAGAGGGTCTATTAAGGAGAAGGAACTGAGGGAAATCGTTATTAGTCGGGAAATTGTGTTGGGGAAATTGATGGGATTGAAGGCCGATAAATCCCCAGGGCCTGATGGACTGCATCCCAGAGTACTTAAGGAGGTGGCCTTGGAAATAGCGGATGCATTGACAGTCATTTTCCAACATTCCATTGACTCTGGATCAGTTCCTATCGAGTGGAGGGTAGCCAATGTAACCCCACTTTTTAAAAAAGGAGGGAGAGAGAAAGCAGGGAATTATAGACCGGTCAGCCTGACCTCAGTAGTGGGTAAAATGATGGAATCAATTATTAAGGATGTCATAGCAGCGCATTTGGAAAATGGTGACATGATAGGTCCAAGTCAGCATGGATTTGTAAAAGGGAGATCATGCTTGACAAATCTTCTGGAATTTTTTGAGGATGTTTCCAATAAAGTGGACAAAGGAGTACCAGTTGATGTGGTATATTTGGACTTTCAGAAGGCTTTCGACAAGGTCCCACACAGGAGATTAATGTGCAAAGTTAAAGCACATGGGATTGGGGGTAGTGTGCTGACGTGGATTGAGAACTGGTTGTCAGACAGGAAGCAAAGAGTAGGAGTAAATGGGTACTTTTCGGAATGGCAGGCAGTGACTAGTGGGGTACCGCAGGGTTCTGTGCTGGGGCCCCAGCTGTTTACATTATACATTAATGATTTAGACGAAGGGATTAAATGTAGTATCTCCAAATTTGCGGATGACACTAAGTTGGGTGGCAGTGTGAGCTGCGAGGAGGATGCTATGAGGCTACAGAGTGACTTGGATAGGTTAGGTGAGTGGGCAAATGCGTGGCAGATGAAGTATAATGTGGATAAATGTGAGGTTATCCACTTTGGTGGTAAAAACAGAGAGACAGACTATTATCTGAATGGTGACAGATTAGGAAAAGGGAAGGTGCAACGAGACCTGGGTGTCATGGTACATCAGTCATTGAAGGTTGGCATGCAGGTACAGCAGGCGGTTAAGAAAGCAAATGGCATGTTGGCCTTCATAGCGAGGGGATTTGAGTACAGGGGCAGGGAGGTGTTGCTACAGTTGTACAGGGCCTTGGTGAGGCCACACCTGGAGTATTGTGTACAGTTTTGGTCTCCTAACTTGAGGAAGGACATACTTGCTGTTGAGGGAGTGCAGCGAAGATTCACCAGACTGATTCCCGGGATGGTGGGACTGACCTATCAAGAAAGACTGAATCAACTGGGCTTGTATTCACTGGAGTTCAGAAGAGTGAGAGGGGACCTCATAGAAACGTTTAAAATTCTGACAGGTTTGGACAGGTTGGATGCAGGAAGAATGTTCCCAATGTTGGGGAAGTCCAGAACCAGGGGTCACAGTCTAAGGATAAGGGGTAAGCCATTTAGGACCGAGATAAGGAGAAACTTCTTCACCCAGAGAGTGGTGAACCTGTGGAATTCTCTACCACAGGAAGTAGTTGAGGCCAATTCACTAAATATATTCAAAAGGGAGTTAGATGAAGTCCTTACTACTCGGGGGATCAAGGGGTATGGCGTGAAAGCAGGAAGTGGGTACTGAAGTTTCATGTTCAGCCATGAACTCGTTGAATGGCGGTGCAGGCTAGAAGGGCTGAATGGCCTGCTCCTGCACCTATTTTCTATGTTTCTATGTTTCCTCGATTCTGAGGGACTGCCGATGATGATGATGATGGTACAGTGCTCTCCCGCAGGATAAAGCCATCATGTGCGCTTCTAGGATAGCGAGCATTGACTGTGAGGATGCGCTGCGTGTGGTCGCACACCAGCTGCACATTTAGGAAGTGGTATCCCTTTCTGTTTCTGAATACTTCTGCATTCACGAATGGTGCTCGCAAGGCCACATGCGTGTAGTCAATTGCTCCTTGCACCCGCGGGAAACCCGCTATCCTGGCAAACCCACATGAATGCTCATCCCGTTTCTCCCTGGTCATCGGGAAGGTAATGAAGTCCATTCAGTGTGTGTAGAGAGCCTGTGTGATGTCGCAGATGCAGCGGTGTGCTGCGAATTGTGAGATGCTGTATGTGTCCCCTGATGTAGCCTGGAAGGAGCCAGAGGCATAGAAGGTGAGTGCCATGGTGTCCTTCACTGCGACGGGCAGTGCAGTCCTGGTGACGAAGTGAGGCTGCAGGTCTTCCTGCAGGAGATGGCATATCTCTGTAACTACCTCCTTTCGGAAGCGCAGCCTTCCGACACGCTGCTCCTCGGACAGGTCCAGGTATGAGCGTTGCTGCCGGTAAAGCCGTGGGGGGGGGGCGGGTAAGGCCTCCTGCCCCGATGTCCAGGGGCTCTCCTTCGGCCACTGACATGGCCAATAGCCCTTTTGTCTTGATGCCGCCTTACTAGATCATGTAGAATGCGACACTGGCGGCATAGTAATGCCCCCATTAAAGTTTTCAAAATGACTTTTTCCTCAACCTGAACTGTCTGCTGCTGCAAACTCGGAGGCTTACGCACTGTGCTGTGTGTAAATGTTGCACTGACTGTGACCTCCGAGGGAAGCACTTTCTCATCCCTGTAAATAGCCACCAGTTAACGACTGTGGAAGGTTGTACCGACTGTTTTTTTCAGACGTGATGAGTGACAGTCGCTAAATTGTGGGCGTGGGCGTTGTACCAGGACTGATGTCATGATCGGAGTGATCATCAGCAACCAGGTGCTAGCAGTTTGTGCCCCCGGTAAACCTCAATGGAATTTATCGGCGGAGGCATTGCACGCTGCGCGCCCGGTCGCTAAGCTATTACGCTCGCATTAGCGCCCCTCCTGGCCACTTACTGAGGCACTAGGCAACCGAATTTCCACGCCTTTGGACTTTGACCGCACCTCCCTCCCATAAACTCTACTACTGAAAAGGACAAAAGCAACAATGTTGTGGAAACACCATCACCTCCTTCCCTCCACGTTCCCCCTCCAAGTCACACGCCATCCTGCCTTGGAAATATATCGGCCGTTCCTTCATCGTCGCTGGGTCACAATCCTGGAACTCCCTCCCTAACAGCACTGTGGGAGCACCTTCACCACACGGACTGCAGCAGTTCAAGGCGGCTCGCCACCACTTTCTCGAGGGTAATTGGGGATGGGCAATAAATGCTGACTTTGGCAACGACGCCCACATCCTGTGAACAAATGTTTTTTTTAAATGCCTTGTTTACCTCGGGCTTCAGAAAGCAAAAGTAGTTTCATTCAATCATTAACTTGCTGAGTTGTCTATTCTTGTGCACTTTGTACCTTAACCATGTATCTAACTTTCTCAAACAAATACGTATTTACTCAAAAGTACACGAATGTTCTGCAACAAGGTTTCTGGGATTAATGTCCAACGTGTTCAGTGCCCAGCCAAATCAATTTCTGGTTGCAAGGGTTAAGGTGCAAGACAGGGCAAAATACCTAAAATTATCCCTGAAATGAGCTGAAAAAGAACATATAACTAACATTACATATATAGCTTTGAGCTGGTTCCCACAAAAAATCCTAGAATGGTGGTGGCCAGTGGGATCTTGTGAGCTACAGGCAGCTTGTGTGATCGAGTGTTTTGTTCAACCCTTACTAAATTAAGGATAAGGGAGAGAGAGGGGTTATTTTTGTTGTAAATTCTTGAGTAGCCAATTAATAATGGGGAAGGAAAGAAGCTACGACACTCACACAGTGCTCAGCCACTGGAGCAAATGAGAACTGACATTGCCACTATTATTGCCAGGCCTTGCAGCAGAACACAATCCAGAAATTGTTACTGGCAGTGGAGAGGTCAGGTCAGTTTATGGAATAGAGGGAGAAATAAGAAAGGGGGAGGGCAAGACATATTCAGTGGGGTGAGGGAAAATAGAGAGTGCGCACAAGAGAAAGAGGTATGGAGTGCATGGGAAAGCGAGAGAAAGAGTAGAAGAGAGCACACGACAGAGAAAGCGTACAAGAAACAGCGCATACGACAAAACAGAGTGACAAGATAAAGGGTGAGAAAGAGAGCAGAATGCAAAAGAGCATGTGAGAAAGAGCAAGAAAAGATGAAACTAAAGGAGTGCAACGTAGAGAACATGATGGAGAGAAGAGCATGAGGAAATGGGCAGAAAACACCGTGAGGAAGAGAGACAGTAGAAAGGAGAGAACAGAGCTCAAAAAGGGATTTGCAATATTTGTCAGTCTGTAGGGCCTTGGGATGAAGTGCCAGGTGAAAATGAAATGAAAGGATACCCAATATGGAGGCACAGCACCCTAGTGCCTGTTTGAAGGCTGACTAATGAATGTGCTGTACAAAAGATGGGTGCAGGGAGGGTTTGCCCAATTTAGCACTCCAGGGCGCCCTCACCAGAGGACATCAGTGCACCTTGCCTGTGGTAGCCCGGGTCAACAGTTATCTACAGTTAGCACTATATGCGTGCCATCTATAATGCTCTGCACTCTCGGGATCGCTGCCACCCACTGAAGCTCTGTGCCCTGTCCAGCTGACGGCTGATTTCCACAGGGAAAGCGATTAGCCCTTGCAAACAAGGACTCAGCTACCCTGCCTGATGCATCAGTGGACAGCTGACTGATTTGACACACATCAGCAATGGTGGCTTGGAAGGATCCAATGGCAGAGAAGATAAATGCAGTTGCAACCTTATCCCCAACAGAAATAGCCATCTCTGTGCTACAAGTTGTCTACACGTATGCCTGCAGGAGATCGCATAGCTATGTGGCAGGCTCCTTTGTGAAATGGATGCACTAATGACGGTCATACATAGAAAGGACTATCTGGGCCAGTAAATGCAGATCCTGGATTAAGGATAGAGGCAGACATAATAGATGAGGTACAGGTGCATTTGCCTTTCATGTCCCGACAAGAACTCCTCTTCCTCCTCTCTGGAAACCCAATGCTCACTTCGGATTTTCTTCACCGCAAAATGTGCACACTGCGAATTGGGTGCACCAACGGAGCCTTGCAACTATATTTAACACAGTTTCTCTGCCGCGTTCCAGTTTCTTTTTCTGGCTCTTCAGCTTTGAAAGGTTTGCCTTGGCCATCCCACTGATCTAATCAGAAAATCCCTGTGTGACTCCTCCGAAACTGCATTTGTCCTCAAGGCGTGGTACTAGCACCATCTAGTGACACAGAAGGCAAACTTATACTGGTGGATGGATTCATTTCCAGTCCCACTATCATTTCTGGAGGTGGGATTTTTCATACAGCGCTGAAGAAAGAGTACTATTACTGTTTCTGCAATTATAATTGTGCTTCATCATCCTTGTTGCCTTCTTAAAGAAGGCCAATATTTCAATAAAAATTGTTGAATGTTAAATTCCTTGATTATTTTTCCTTGGTGTCCTTCCAGAATTGCTGAGGGATATTCAGCAGTGTGTCAAACAGACATACGCAAGCCCTTCGCTGGTGGAACAGTGGTGTGCACTGCAAATTACCGTTGAGTTGGGGACTCTATCAGCGACCTCAGTAATGCAGGCGCAAGACACAGTTGGAGCCTCTCTCATGAATGCTCCCACTACTGGTGTCGATGCTTTGGGGTTGATAGGCAAGACGCAGTCCCGGGTGGTTTCAGCGCTGCCTCGGACAAACCTTGAGCACATTCACTAAGACTTCGCAGAGATACAGGGGCCAAAATTCAGGGTCTCAACGAGATCCGTTAATGCCCATTTGCGGTGGCCATTCCTAAAAAGCGAATGGCCGCCGCTTTGGGGTCAACTGGCCAACCCGACCTAAATTCAGATCGGGGATTTTTCGGCCTGGACCCAATTCCGCCCAAGTGGTTGCACCGCCAATTTAAATTAATAAAAAAATACTTACCAGCCAATTTTAGCTGAATCCGTCGATCCCCCACCCCCCCAGCAGGTTTTTCTGCCGATGCACCATCTGCACACTGAGTGCGGCCCAGCAGCATGGCGGCCCTTAAAGGGGAGGGCCCAGTGCCGTGGCCACAATGCAATCATTTTTGCCGACCGACTTGCCGATCGGCCGGCAAAATACTGCCCCCAGGTTCAGCCGGGCCGCCAACAGGCACCCCCTCTTGGGTACCAGGCCGCTGGCCCGGCCGAAACCCTCCCTGGTGGCCCAGTGGCCAAAGTTAAAAAATGCTCGAATCTCTCCTCTTTAACAGAGGGGAGAGAGCGTGGTGACACACACGCGCTGTGACATCACCACGACTCCACCGTTGATGGACAGCTGCAGACGGCACCACCGACCCATTTTCAGCCAGTCAGCCTGGCTTTGAGTCTAAGGCCCGCCCCCATTATGATCCATTTCCTGTAGGACTTTGAAAAAAATTCAAAGTTCTGAAAATGTATCTACTCACCGTACCAGGAGTTCCAGCGGTGAGTACCAGTTAAAAATTCATAGGTGCGCCAGCTCTCTGGCCCACCTGAATTTCGGCCCCAAATTGTTGGATGCACAAGCAAATCTTTGAGCCTCATAAAGAAATGATTCTCATGTGCGGAGAAACACAGGAGGTGCTGATGAGGTCTTGGCAGCAGCTTGGTGCCAGCACCTTACATGGACAACTATCTGTGGATAGCACCTCAAAGTACTGAGCCCCCTGTGACTACCATAAGCGACTTTCACGAGATAGTTGCACATGCAGGAAAGTTAGTTCTGCTTCCAATGCCCACAGTAGTTCATTCAAGAAAATTAGATGTGAAAGCACAAGGAAAAGCACAGTAGGAAAACAAGATGAATACTCACTGCAAAAGCACTGGCAATATAAACTATAATAGCACATGCACTTCTACATCACAGGAAATAATTCAGCCATGAACTCATTGAATGGCAGTGCAGGCTCCAAGGGCCGAATGGCCTACTCCTGCATCTATTTTCTATGTTTCTATAAATGCTGTTATGCCAATTGTAATATATGTTTTAGTCTTGTCAAATCCACATAACTGGCCATAAGAAAGTTGTTAAGCCCAACTTGTTTGGAAAAGTAAAGTGCATTGCTGTAAATATGCAAGCTATCTGTATTAAATGTGTTAATACAGTTGAATGAAAGTCTGCGTGAACATAACAAAGGAAATGCTGCAAAAATAAACTGGTTAATGCCTTGATTAAACTATTGGATAAAGGAACTTCACATTTAGTTACACCACACAGCATAATTTCAACTCCTTAATGTCACTTTTTTTAAAATGGCACTCTCAAATTTAACTCTTTTAAAAACAATAAAAAGTTGTCATAGCACAGACATTGCACTGGGTGGTGACAAAACATACAAAATGTTTCCTATTTGCAACATTGAGCACCTCAACAGTCTGGAGATAAAACAATCCCAAGAAAACAAGATTTTGTCTTTCAATCTCCCCTGCAATGCTGGATGATTACATTCACTTGGTGTGAAGCCTGAATCAGGACTGCAAACTGGTTCATCATCATCATCATCATCATCATAGGCAGTCCCTCGGAGTCGAGGAAGATTTGCTTCCACTCCAAAAGTGAGTTCTCAGGTGACTGAACTGTCCAATACGGGAATTACAGTCTCTGTCACAGGCGGGACAGACAGTCATTGAGGGAAAGGGTGGGTGGGGAGTCTGGTTTGCCGCACGCTCCTTCCGCTGCCTGCGCTTGATTTCTGCATGCTCTCGGCAACGAGACTCGAGGTGCTCAGCGCCTTCCCGGATGCTCTTCCTCCACTTAGGGCGGTCTTTGGCCAGGGACTCCCAGGTGTCGGTGGGGATGTTGCACTTTATCAGAGATACTTTGAGGGTGTCCTTGAAGCCTTTCCTCTGCCATGGGGCTCGCTTGCCGTGTAGGAGTTCCGAGTAGAGCACTTGCTTAGGGAGTCTTGTGTCGTGTCGGGCATGCGGACAATGTGGCCCGTCCAACGGAGCTAGTCAAGTGTGAATTTGACGGTGCCATTTAAAAAAAAGTGACATGAAGGAGTTGAAATTATGTTGTGTGGTGTAACTAACCATGAAGTTCCTTTATCCAATAGTTTAATCAAGGCATTTACTAGTTTATTTTTGCACTGGTTATGGCTCGGTTTACACTCAAATTGAAAATTATTAAATGACGTACATTTATATAATGCTTTATTGTGTGTCTCAGAAATCGCTCCAATCAAATAAATTACTTGCAAACACCGTTAAGCGAACTGCAACAACCAATTTCCACACTTAGGCTGTGATTTCGCCAACAGTGGCGAATCCAGTGCAGGCGGCATCGGTGGGGAACGCGCTCCCAGCTCCACCCGCCCTCCCAACACAATCTTCCTTAGATTGGGCCCGCCCTGTGAGGTTCACAGCCAATTAATAGGAAGCGGGTCTGATGGTGTCATTTGATGACGCATCAGCCGGTTTCCTTAAAGGGACCATGGCCACAATGATTTTGACAGTTGTGCTGTCAGTGTTGTGCATGATTGAAGTGCACGGCTGCACCCAGGTTCTCCCGTGACTCCACCCAGATGGTTATGGAGGGAGTCACAGCATGCAGAGAGGTTCTCTTCCCTTCCAATGGGCGGAAGAGACCTCCCCAGAACACCAACGCAGCCCGGTTACACATTGCACAGGAGGGCACAAGCAAGAATGTCATCAGGAGGACCAGGCTGCAGTGGTGCAAACCTTTCAATGATCTCGGTAGATCTCAAAACGTTACTGCAAAGCCACACTCAACCGCATCCTGCTGTGCCACTCATCACATCCCCATCACTCTGCCATCCCTACCCTACTCCTGTATATCCTTACTCACACCAACTGACCTTGCACCTCCATCCATCCCTCTTATCGCATCCCCACCTCACTAGCCATCTCTATATGCTCCCTCATCCTTGTCCAATCATACCAACTAATAACACAAAAGGGTAGGAACTTAGTTATTTTAGCCAATGTTTATGTAGAGTTTCTGCTAACGCATTGTCAAACATTGAAATCTTTATTTTGAACACTACGTGTTCTTGGACAGATTTATGTGCATCTTTGGAAGTGGCTTAGTAAGTTGTAGTGAATGGTCAGACATAAGGGTTCCCATGCACAATGGTGATGAGTGTGAAATGAATGGCTTGGGCATTGTAGGGATGCTTTATGGAGCTGGTGTGGGGTGGTGACAACCTGATGCATCATGTGGTAGCCAGGGTGTACAGCCTCAAGTGAAGTAAATGCGGCCATGGTGAGGCCATCCCTGGCAGCAATGTGGTCGGGTGCTGATGCCCTGTGTCCTGTGCAGCATCGGGTGATTGCGGAGAAGGTTGATGCTGGTGTGTTTCGTGATGTCAGTGTTGGGGCTAATCGTGATGGGATTCTGAGGACCAAGGTGAGATTTTTCCCAAGAGCACCAATGCTGCTGGAATAGATGGCAGGTGAGGTTGAGAAGACAGAAGCGATCTGTCACTGGTGAGAGAGGTTGCTCCAAAGGGTGACAGTGAATAGAGTTCACTGCAAACACTTACAAAGTGCATACAGCTCAAAGGTCTCTTCCAAATCCTGAAGGCATCATCTTCTGACATTGCAAAGTGAACAGTTGTGAAATGGTAGGTTTTATACCACTTCTGCAGCTGTCAACTAGCCAAAGCAATAGCGAGTCACTGAGAACCCGACACACTTACCTGGTGTGAATCCCGAGGGATGGCAAACTCATTGAAAACTTGGTAAAATGATAAGTGCCTGGGTAAAATCCTGTTAAACACTATTCAATTACCTCTTAAGGGCTTGATGATTTCGGGGCGGTAAAGTTTGCGCCCGGGAATAGTTTGCGCCTCAGTCATCAAAATTGGGCAGCAGGGGCCCTAAGTCGGTACAACTCTCTTAGGCGTTAACATGGGAAACGCCGTGCCGGCAAGTCTCCGAGAGACGCCTGGGGAGAAAAAAAACCTGAAGAAAGCCCCACAAAAACATTCCCAATGCATAGCCCATGCCTCAGGAGTTCATTACTTACCTCTCTGCTGTCGGTATCGTTGCCCCGCCCGATTCCCCAGGCGTTCACTGCGGGGCGTACGGGTTGGGCGGGAGTCAAAAAGCATGTGGTGTCACAACCAGGGGCGTTGCACGTCTCTTCCTGCGCCGCCCGCAAAACCGGTCCCGAAAACCCCCGCGGGGCGCTGGAGACTGACCGCCCGCCCAGAAGATCTCACCGCCGCCATTGCCGGCGCTCTGGGGCGAGAAACAGAGCGCAAAGGACCAGAAAATCCGTCCCTAAGCATCTTAATTGGCTTGTCTGCCACTTGGTATCAGGTCTGCGATCCGCCAGTTGAGAAACTGACACAGAGGTGGGTTCAGAGGGGACTTCTGCCCTGTCGTCAACCAGGGCCATTTTGAAAGCAGGCCCACCTCCAAACCACCTGCACTCGCAGGTCTGGGAAGATTCTGGCCTTAAAGTGTCAGCAATGAATCAAATGAGCACACTCATCAGTGTTTTACCATGTGCAGCACGATTTGCTGCGTGAATGCAGCAATTTTGTATTAAAAATCTCGGAAGCTATAAAGAAAATCTCAGATTTCTGTCAATAAGCTGTCATTACTTGCTGAGTCAGAGTTGTTGGAGCATTGTACGAGATTACAGGAAATCTCTGACTTAGCTCTTGGGACTGGATTTTCGGGTTTTAGTGATTTTGCCCGTTTTCAGGCACAAGTCGCGGCGAAAAGAAAAAGTTAGCGCCAGGTTAGCGTTAACGCCAGAGCTCGCAACTTTCAATGAGTGAATGTTGACGAGCAGCATTAGCGCTAAATCTGGCGTTGCACAAGCCACTTTGTGCGCCGGAGCCGAAAGTTTTGGCGCAAAAATAATGCAGGGCGCGGACGCGCGCATGGGCTGTACGCCCGGGGCTGAATCAGCCATTTTAAAATTCGATTTTGAGCATGGAGGAGGAGGAGGAGGACGATTGCAGACAGCGTGCCAGGCGATTTAGACAAGGGGCTAATGAAGCTCACGTGGGGCCTGTTGAGAGAAGATGGCAGGAATTGCATCGGAGAGGTGGATCTCGACCCCTGCCATCCATTTTTAATAGAATATGGAGGGAAGTTGCTGAGGAGGTCTCTGCCTCAGACGCAGTGGCCAGGAGTGGGAAACAGTGCCAAAAAAGTTCAAGATCTTTTGAGGGTCGTTAGAGCACAATTTTGATTGATGCACTCCTTCATTATTTCAATTATAAATCTGACACACTATTTATTCTCATGCTGTTGGGGCCTGTCAGCACTCTGTGGGTTGCCTCCTAAAATGCATGACACATAGGTAGGCTTAGTTTGGCACCCTATTTGCCATGAATGATCTTTACACATTATTAAGATTGTTTTCTGAGATCTCATAAGACGTCTCCGCACTTCAATGTCCTCCTGATGAACCACGTGCAACTTCCAAGGCCATTAAACAGAGGACTGTATTACATTCAGACAGTATGGTATAAGTGCTTTGATGGCTATGTGTGTGTGTGCCACAAGAGCAGATGGACCTTCTGGTAACCATTCCCATTTTCACCTTTGCAGGCAAAGAAGTCCCATAACTGCTGCGAGCTGCTGAGGACAGGCGGCAGTCCGCTTCAGACCCTGCCACTTACTGACCTGGAGGAGCGAGTGGCAAGTCTCATCGGTGTCTCAGGTTGGACAACTGCCACTGGGAGCGCTGACCCTCGCTTGGAAACTGAGGGTAAGTTCTGCACACTCCCTGGGCCAGGTTGGGGCAATGTCCTGCCGTGTCTGTGGACTAGGGTTGGGGTAATGTGATGCAGTGCCTGTGGACTCGATATAATGGAGTAGCGGCGGACCTACAAATGAGCCTGTGCTATGCGATCTTCCTCATGTCACCCTGCCCCCTCCCCTGCTGCTAACCACTCGTCTGTTGCTTCCTACTTCCAGATGACGAGACACAGGCGCCGCATCCCACAACGCAGCAACACTCCACATCAGGCCATCATGTGGAGGAGGAGGAGGAAGAACAAGAGGAGTTGACTGATCAGCCGACTCCAGGGCAGATGCAATCCACCCCGCTTTTTCCACAGGCCTCATCTGAGGACGATGATGTAACTTTCTCGGGTTTTGACACCTCCGAGGCTCCTGGGACTAGTGGCGTGCAGCAACGCAGTTCTGGGGTTGAATCCCACACACCATCTCTCTGGAGGGTGAGTCGGCAAAGTCGGTCTGCTGACAGACAGGCAGACGTGGAACTGGACACGGTGGGACTGTCCAGGGAGAGCGTCCAGCTCACCCGTCAGCTCCTTGATGTCCTGGGTAGGATTCCCGCGACCATCGAGAGTCTCGCTGCGACCATCACGGAGATAGGATCACAGATTGTCAGTGTGAGCCGTGAAACCTGCGAGGCCATCAGTGCCCACACGAGGCTGGTGGCCTCCACCAGTGACACTGGAGTCCCGGAGATGTGGCGTGAAGCCTTGCCGAATATGGTGCATCACAGGCACAAGTTCTGCTTCAGCTTGGGCAGGTGATGCAGTCCATAAACCCTGCCGCCATACTCTCTGCGGGCGAGGAAGGGGGATAAGGATAAAGTGGGGGGGGGGGGGAAGAGGAGGAGGAGGAGAGCTGGTGGTAAAAGACAGTGGAGCACGGGTTGCTGCATTATTTTCTGCATTCTACTGGTTATAATGTTGTTGTTTTTGAATAATCGCACGACTGGATGCAGATAATTTATGTTATTTTATTAAAGTTTCAAAATTACGTGAACAAAGTTATAAAAGTTTACAATGTTTTGTAAATTCTTTTGTTCACCTTAACCATTCCTGTGTAGTGTCTCATTTGCAGAATAAGAGGGGGAATAGAAACATAGAAACATAGAAACATAGAAAATAGGTGCAGGAGTAGGCCATTCGGCCCTTCTAGCCTGCACCGCCATTCAATGAGTTCATGGCTGAACATGCAACTTCAGTACCCCATTCCTGCTTTCTCGCCATACCCCTTGATCCCCCTAGTAGTAAGGACTACATCTAACTCCTTTTTGAATATATTTAGTGAATTGGCCTCAACAACTTTCTGTGGTAGAGAATTCCACAAGTTCACCACTCTCTGGGTGAAGAAGTTTCTCCTCATCTCGGTCCTAAATGGCTTACCCCTTATCCTTAGACTGTGACCCCCTGGTTCTGGACTTCCCCAACATTGGGAACATTCTTCCTGCATCTAACCTGTCTAAACCCATCAGAATTTTAAACGTTTCGATGAGGTCCCCTCTCATTCTTCTGAACTCCAGTGAATACAAGCCCAGTTGATCCAGTCTTTCTTGATAGGTCAGTCCCGCCATCCCGGGAATCAGTCTGGTGAACCTTCGCTGCACTCCCTCAATAGCAAGAATGTCCTTCCTCAGGTTAGGAGACCAAAACTGTACACAATACTCCAGGTGTGGCCTCACTAAGGCCCTGTACAACTGTAGCAACACCTCCCTGCCCCTGTACTCAAATCCCCTCGCTATGAAGGCCAACATGCCATTTGCTTTCTTAACCGCCTGCTGTACCTGCATGCCAACCTTCAATGACTGATGTACCATGACACCCAGGTCTCGTTGCACCTCCCCTTTTCCTAATCTGTCACCATTCAGATAATAGTCTGTCTCTCTGTTTTTACCACCAAAGTGGATAACCTCACATTTATCCACATTACATTTCATCTGCCATGCATTTGCCCACTCACCAAACCTATCCAAGTCGCTCTGCAGCCTCATAGCATCCTCCTCGCAGCTCACACTGCCACCCAACTTAGTGTATCCGCAAATTTGGAGATACTACATTTAATCCCCTCGTCTAAATCATTAATGTACAGTGTAAACAGCTGGGGCCCCAGCACAGAACCTTGCGGTACCCCACTAGTCACCGCCTGCCATTCTGAAAAGTCCCCATTTACCCCTACTCTTTGCTTCCTGTCTGACAACCAGTTCTCAATCCATGTCAGCACACTACCCCCAATCCCATGTGCTTTAACTTTGCACATTAATCTCTTGTGTGGGACCTTGTCGAAAGCCTGCTGAAAGTCCAAATATACCACATCAACTGGTTCTCCCTTGTCCACTCCACTGGAAACATCCTCAAAAAATTCCAGAAGATTTGTCAAGCATGATTTCCCTTTCACAAATCCATGCTGACTTGGACCTATCATGTCACCTCTTTCCAAATGCGCTGCTATTACATCCTTAATAATTGATTCCATCATTTTACCCACTACTGAGGTCAGGCTGACCGGTCTATAATTCCCTGTTTTCTCTCTCCCTCATTTTTTAAAAAGTGGAGTTACATTGGCTACCCTCCACTCGATAGGAACTGATCCAGAGTCCATGGAATGTTGGAAAATGACTGTCAATGCATCCGCTATTTCCAAGGCCACCTCCTTAAGTACTCTGGGATGCAGTCCATCAGGCCCTGGGGATTTATCGGCCTTCAATCCCATCAATTTCCCCAACACAATTTCCCGACTAATAACGATTTCCCTCAGTTCCTCCTCCTTACTTGACCCTCTGACCCCTTTTATATCCGGAAAGTTGTTAGTGTCCTCCTTAGTGAATACCAAACCAAAGTACTTGTTCAATTGGTCCACCATTTCTTTGTTCCCCGTTATGACTTCCCCTGATTCTGACTGCAGAGGACCTACATTTGTCTTTACTAACCTTTTTCTCTTTACATATCTATAGAAACTTTTGCAATCCGCCTTAATGTTCCCTGCAAGCTTCTTCTCGTACTCCATTTTCCCTGCCCTAATCAAACCCTTTGTCCTCCTCTGCTGAGTTCTAAATTTCTCCCAGTCTCCGGGTTCGCTGCTATTTCTGGCCAATTTGTATGCCACTTCCTTGGCTTTAATACTATCCCTGATTTCCCTTGATAGCCACGGTTGAGCCACCTTCCCTTTTTTATTTTTACGCCAGACAGGAATGTACAATTGCTGTAGTTCATCCATGCGGTCTCTAAATGTCTGCCATTGCCCATCCACAGTCAACCCCTTAAGTATCATTCGCCAATCTATCCTAGCCAATTCACGCCTCATACCTTCAAAGTTACCCTTCTTTAAGTTCTGGACCATGGTCTCTGAATTTACTGTTTCATTCTCCATCCTAATGCAGAATTCCACCATATTATGGTCACTCTTCCCCATTGCTAATTAATCCTCTCTCATTACACAACACCCAGTCTAAGATGGCCTCCCCCCTAGTTGGTTCCTCGACATATTGGTCTAGAAAACCATCCCTTATGCACTCCAGGAAATCCTCCTCCACCGTATTGCTTCCAGTTTGGTTAGCCCAATCTATGTGCATATTAAAGTCACCCATTATAACTGCTGCACCCTTATTGCATGCGCCCCTAATTTCCTATTTGATGCCCTCCCCAACATCACTACTACTGTTTGGAGGTCTGTACACAACTCCCACTAACGTTTTTTGCCCTTTGGTGTTCTGCAGCTCTACCCATATAGATTCCACATCATCCAAGCTAATGTCCTTCCAAACTATTGCATTAATCTCCTCTTTAACTAGCAATGCTACCCCACCTCCTTTTCCTTTTATTCTATCCTTCCTGAATGTTGAATACCCCCGGATGTTGAGTTCCCAGCCCTGATCATCCTGGAGCCACGTCTCCGTAATCCCAATCACATCATATTTGCTAACATCTATTTGCACAGTTAATTCATCCACCTTATTACGGATACTCCTTGCATTAAGACACAAAGCCTTCAGGCTTGTTTTTTTAACACCCTTTGTCCTTTTAGAATTTTGCTGTACAGTAGCCCTTTTTGTTCTTTGCCTTGGGTTTCTCTGCCCTCCACTTTTCCTCATCTCCTTTCTGTCTTTTGCTTTTGTCTCCTTTTTGTTTCCCTCTGTCTCCCTGCATTGGTTCCCATCCCCCTGCCATATTAGTTTAACTCCTCCCCAACAGCACTAGCAAACACTCCCCCGAGGACATTGGTTCCGGTCCTGCCCAGGTGCAGACCATCCGGTTTGTACTGGTCCCACCTCCCCCAGAACTGGTGCCAATGCCCCAGGAATTTGAATCCCTCCCTGCTGCACCACTGCTCAAGCCACGTATTCATCTGAGCTATCCTGCGATTCCTACTCTGACTAGCACGTGGCACTGGTAGCAATCCCGAGATTACTACTTTTGAGGTCCTACTTTTTAATTTAGCTCCGAGCTCCTTAAATTCGTTTCGTAGGACCTCATCCCTTTTTTACCTATGTCGTTGGTACCAATGTGCACCATGACAACTGGCTGTTCTCCCTCCCTTTTTAGAATGTCCTGCACCCGCTCCGAGACATCCTTGACCCTTGCACCAGGGAGCCAACATACCATCCTGGAGTCTCGGTTGCGGCCGCAGAAACGCCTATCTATTCCCCTTGCAACTGAATCCCCTATCACTATTGCTCTTTCACTCTTTTTCCTGCCCTCCTGTGCAACAGAGCCAGCCACGGTGCCATGAACATGGCTGCTGCTGCCCTCCCCTGATGAGTCATCCCCCTCAACAGTACTCAAAGCAGTGTATCTGTTTTGCAGGGGGATGACCGCAGGGGACCCTGCACTACCTTCCTTGCACTGCTCTTCCTGTTGGTCCTCCATTCCCTATCTGGCTGTGGACTATTCACCTGCGGTACGACCAACTCGCTACACGTGCTACTCACGTCATTCTCAGCATCGTGGATGCTCCAGAGTAAATCCACCCTCAGCTCCAACTCCGCAACGCGGTCCGTCAGGAGCTGGGGGCGGATACACTTCCCGCACACGTCGTCGTCAGGGACATTGGAGTCGTCCCTGAGTTCCCACATGGTACAGGAGGAGCATAACACGTGACCGAGCTGTCCTGCCATGTGTTAACCCTTTGATAGGCAACAACAATGTTAAAGTTTACTCACTGTTATAGAAGAGAAAAAAGAAAAACTACTCACCAATCACCAGCCAATCACTTACCCCCTTGGCTGTGATGTCACCTCTCTGTTTCTTTCTGCTTCTTTTTTGCCCTCTCCCTGTAGCTGCACAAGTACGCCTTTTATAGGCCTCTCCACGCACCTCCTCGACGCTGCTCCCGACTGCCGCCGACGCTGGGCCCCGGACTCCCTGCTGTGCCTTTTATAGGCCTCTCCACGCACCTCCTCGATGCTGCTCCCGACTGCCGCCGAATAGTCAACATGGTGGGATAGAATGGCCAGGCAACGGTCTAACGTGTCGTTCACGCTTCAAGCAAAGCGTTCACTTATGAGCTGCTTACGTAAGGCTCGGCAAAATTTCCACGATGCCTCCCCTGTGATTGTAGTGGGGGTGGTCGTGGTGGCATAGCTTCCTCGCCAGGCTCGTCCCCCTCCCCCTCTCTCTGAGGTGAACCTGCAATCCCCATTGGCAAATCCTGTCCCCTCATGATGGCTAAGTTGTGTAGCATGCAGCACACCACAATGAACTCAGAGACCTGCTGAGGAGAGTATTGCAGGCAGCCTCGAGAGTGGTCCAGGCATCGGATGCTCTGCTTGTACACTCCAATTGTCTTTTCGACGATGTTGCGTGTGGCTGCATGGCACTCATTATAGCAATGCTTGGCTTCTGTCTGAGGGCTCCGGAGGGAGGTCATGAGCCAGGTGGCGAGGCCGTAACCTTTGTCCCCCAGCATCCAGCTCTGGCCTTGTGGTCAACAGGAGCAGACATTGATGCGGAGATTCAGCATCGCCTCCAGTGCGCCAGCGCAGCCCTCGGCCGTCTGAGGAAAAGAGTGTTTGAAAACCAGACCCTCAAATCTCCCACCAAACTCATGGTCTACAGGACTGTAGTAATACCCGCCCTCCTGTATGGATCTGAGGCATGGACGATGTATAGAAGGCACCTCAAGTCGCTGGAGATCTATCACCAACGATGTCTCCGCAAGATCCTGCAAATCCCCTGGGAGGACAGACGCACCAACATCAGTGTCCTCGACCAGGCTAACATCCCCAGTATTGAAGCACTGACCACACTCGATCAGCTTCGCTGGGCAGGCCACATAGTACACATGCCAGATACGAGACTCCCTAAGCAAATGCTTTATGCGGAGCTCCTTTATGGTAAACGAGCCAAAGGAGGACAGCGGAAACGTTATAGGGACACCCTCAAAGCCTCCCTGGTAAAGTGCGACATCACCACTGACACCTGGGAGACCCTGGCCGCAGACCACCCGAGGTGGAGAAAGTGCATCCGGGAGGCCGTTGAGCTCTTCGAGTCTCAACGCAAAGTGCATGAAGAGGCCAGGCACAGGCAGCGGAAGGAGCGCGCGGCAAACCAGCCCCACCCACCCCTTCCCTCGACGAATATCTGTCCCACCTGTAACAGGGTCTGTGGCTCCCGTATCGGACTGTTCAGCCACCAAAGAACTCACTTTGGGAGTGGAAGCAACTCCTCCTCGATTCCGAGGGACTGCCTATGATGATGATGATGATGATATGGTGACGCTGGAACGCTGCTCTCACGCAAGATGAAAACATCATGGATGCTCCCTGGATATTGGGCACTGACTGCCATGATGTGCTAAGTATGGTCGCAGACGATCTGTACGTTCATGGAGTGGAATCACATTCGGTTTCGGTCAACCTCTGGATTCTCGGGTGGGCTCACAGGGCGATGTGCGTACAGCCAAAGGCACCCTGAACCTTGGGGAAGCCAGCAAATCATCCAAAACCTACATCCCTCTCACTTTGGGTCTCCTTGGTCATTGGGAAGTTTAAGAAGTCCATCCTGTGTGCATACAGTGCAGTAGTCACCTGGCGAATGCAGCAATGTGCAGCGTGATGTGAGATGGAGCATATGTCCCCCGCTGCTGCCTCGAAGGAGCCGGAGGCATAGAAGGCAAGTGCCGCAGTCACCTTCACCTCGACAGGCAGTGCAGTCCTGTTGGCGCTGGTAAGCTGTAGGTCTGCCTGTATGAGCTGGCACATCTTTGTAACCACCTCTTTTTCGGAAGCGCAACCTTCTAACGCACTGTGCCTCAGAGAGCTACGGGTATGAGCGATGTTCCCGGTAAACTCATGGCGGGGGGCGTGGGTAAGGCCTCCTCCCCATATGTCTGTGACCTCTTCGATTACATAAGAGCATAAGAAATAGCAGGAGTAGGCCATTTGGCACCTCGAGCCTGCTCCACCATTCAATAAGATCATGGCTGATCTGATCATGGACTCAGCTCCACTTTCCTGCCCGCTCCCTATAACCCTTTACTCCCTTATCGCTCAAAAATCTGTCTATCTCCATCTTAAATATATTCAATGACCCAGCCTCTACAGCTCTCTGGGGCAGAGAATTCCAGAGATTTACAACCTTCTGAGAGAAGAAATTCCTCCTCATCTCAGTTTTAAATGGGTGGCCCCTTATTCTAAGACTATGTCCCCTAGTTGTAGTTTCCCCTATGAATGGAAATATCCTCTCTGCATCCACCTTGTCGAGCCCCCTCATTATCTTACATGTTTCAATAAGATCACCTCTCATTCTTCTGAACTCCAATGTGTATAGGCCCAACCTACTTAACCTTTCCTCATAAGTCAACCCCCTCATCTCCGTAATCAACCTAGTGAACCTTCTCTGAACAGCCTCCAATGCAAGTATACCCTTCCTTAAATACGGAGACCAAAACTGCACGCAGTACTCCAGGTATGGCCTCACCAATACCCTGTACAGTTGTAGCAGGACTTCTCTGCTTTTATACTCTATCCCCCTTGCAATAAAGGCCAACATTCCATTTGCCTTCCTGATTACTTGCTGTACCTGCAGACTCACTTTTTATGTTTCATGCACAGGTCTCTCTGTACTTCAGCACTTTGCAATTTTTCTTCATTTAAATTATAATTTGCTTTTCTATTATTTCTGCCAAAGTGGATAACCTCACTTTTTCCCACATTATACTCCATCTGCCAAATTTTTGCCCACTCACTTAGCCTGTCCATATCCCTTTGCAGATTTTTTGTGTCCTCCTCACAATTTGCTTTCCCACCCAACTTTGTATCATCAGCAAACTTGGCTACATTACACTCGGTCCCTTCATCCAAGTCATTAATATCGATTGTATAGATACGTTGAAGATGATCGATAAGCCTTCTTCCAGCTCGACGCCATATAAATATAGCAGCCAGCATCAATGGCTGACATAGTATGGCCCCCATCTTTTAAAATGTCTTTAAAAGTCCTTTAAAACAAACTATAAACTCACAAACTTCACAATCGAAAATATGCAGTAAAACACAGCTTTCTTCTCCCAATGCTTTTAATCACAAAGAACCCCAACTTTTTCCTCTGTTTTTCAAGATGGCGCCATTAGCGCTGGGTGTGCCCTGGGTCCGACTGCTTTTTGCTGACGGGTTCCCGGGCAGACGCTAAATCGGGCGACATGCTCGAAAGTTCCGCCCGAGGCGCTAGCGCAGCGACGCACGACGATTTACATCATCCAAACGGCCAAAACAGCCGGCGGGCGCTAAGTTTTAGCACCGCTGCAAAAACCATTGCCGAAAGTTCCGTCCGGGCACAAAATCTTGTGCGCCTCGTTTTACACCAAAAAAATCATTTTTATGCCCCGCCAAGGTGCTAAATGGGGAGCAAATGAGCCAAAGCTCTAGCCCCTTGACTCTCTGTGTTGCGAGCAATCTCTGGGGTCAGAGATCTGCCCTTGTATCACTCAACATCAAATAAGGCCAATAAATGTATTGCAAAAGATTGCAGCAAGTGTGGCTAAATCCAGCACATCCTTTTCAATTATTTGTCAAGGTTGATGGCACGTAGAAAGGTTGAATAGTACCAGTATTCCTCACTTCTCTCCTGAAAGCACTGACTCTTGCTGGGGTACTGGTTTAAGATGCGCTGGTAACCCTCCAGCACCTCATCGAAGTGGCCATTCTTCATGTGAACCTAGACTGGATATTTGACAGCAGCGGACAAGCCAAGCCTGATCTCTCCTTACTCACATCCACTGTTATAACTTTCAGGTCTGCCTTCGATATTCTCTCAAGTTGTCACTGGTTCTCTCCTGTAAGCAGTCCCACATCAATCATGATCCAGAGTTTTATTTCACTACCCAATATCTAGACACATGGTAGTGTAACAATGTTATATGACTGTGTAGTGTGATCTTTTCATGTGTCCTGCTGTTTTCAGAATGAATGTTATCTCCACACAATGAGCCTGGATGGCAGGAATGGTTGAAGAGCCTGCCCCCTCCATTGTGCCAGATGGTTAAGAATAGCAGCTTCAACAGTTAACTTCACCACATACCTCTTTTTCGCTCCACTCCAAGCTGCAAAGTGGAATTTAAACCTGTGATCTTGTTTTGATTCCAAAAGCGATACTCAAATGTAAATCATGCCTAGATCCTTCACATGGAAGAGTGGACGAAAATCCCAGAATGCAACAGCCACATGCCTGCACATTCCAGCAGGGGTCACGAGATTCAGATCAGGAGTAGCAATCCTCTCGAGCTCTGGGGCACTGAGGCTAACTGCGGCACCCACACTACCACTTTGACAAGAGTTCAGCCAATTCAGCAGAGACTGGAAGATTGAAATTGGGACCTTCCTTGTCTGTACAGCAGCACATAAGGTGCTGCCTGGTATGGAAAGTGGTCCATGTTGTCCAAGGCTGCGCCGTGGATCTTGATGACTTGGGGGGCAGTGCTGTGTGGCGGGGTCAGGATGGTGGAGGACCTTTGACTTACGGATGTTTAGTGTAAGCTCATTCTTTCATACACCTCGATGAAGGTGTTAACAATGGCTTGGAGTTCAGCTTCTGAAGGTGCGCAGACACAAGCGTCATCCGCGTCCTGTAGTTCAACGATATGGGATGGTCTTGGATCTAGCCTGGAGGCGACAAAGGTTGAACAGGTTCCCACTGGTTCTATAGATTAGTTCCGCTCCAGCGGGGAGCTTGTTGACTGTGAGGTGGAGCATTGCAGTGAGGAAGATCGAGAAGAGGGTTAGCGTGATGACGCAGCCCTGCTTGACCCCGGTCCGGGTGTGGATTGGGTCTGTGGTGGATTGGATTGGGTCTCGGGAGCCTATTATCAACATCAACGATGAGGTTCAACACCGCCTGCAGTGCGCCAGTGCAGCCTTTGGTCGCTGGAGGAAGAGAGTGTTCGAAGATCAGGCCCTCAAATCTGGCACCAAGCTCATGGTCTACAGGGCTGTAGTGATACCCGCCCTCCTGTATGGCTCAGAGACGTGGACCATGTACAGTAGACACCTCAAATCGCTGGAGAAATACCACCAACGATGTCTCCGCAAGATCCTGCAAATCCCCTGGGAGGACAGATTTGCTTCCACTCTAAAAGTGAGTTCTCAGATGACTGAACAGTCCAATACAGAAAATACAGTCTCTGTCACAGGTAGGATAGACAGTGGCTGGAGGAAAGGGTGGGTGGGGAGTCTGGTTTGCCGCACACGCCTTCCGCTGCCTGCACTTGTTTTCTGCATGCTCTCGGCGACGAGACTCGAGGTGCTCAGCACCCTCCCGGATGCTCTTCCTCCACTTAGGGCGATCTTTCGCCAAGAACTCCCAAGTGTCGGTGGGGATGTTGTATTTTATCAAGTCATCATCATCATAGGCAGTCCCTCGGAATCGAGGAAGACTTGCTTCCACTCTTAAAATGAGTTCTTAGGTGGCTGAACAGTCCAATACGAGAACCACAGTCCCTGTCACAGGTGGGACAGATAGTCGTTGAGGGAAAGGAAGGGTGGGACTGGTTTGCCGCACGCTCTTTCCGCTGCCTGCGCTTGATTTCTGCATGCTCTCAGCGATGAGTAGCTCCATTAATTCAGCTGGAACCAGTATGGTTCTTCATCTGGATACAGATTAGAGCGGAGGTTTGTGACTTTTATGTCTCCTCGACCTTCACCTCTAATGCCAAGTGCTGAGAAGCCTACAGGCTTTTTTGTCATAAAGATCAAGATTATCTGCACAGATGCCAGTCCCCAATGCCTCAAATTTAAAACCCATCCTCATGTTTAAATCCCTCATAGCCTTGCTGCTCCCTACCTCTTCCAACTCTACAACTCCGCTTCTAACTTTCCATTTGCAGCTATACCTGCAACCCCATAGGTCCCAATGGCCTGCAGTTCCCTCCTAATATCTCCTTCTTTGGCTTAGCATCCATTTTTTATTTTGATTATGCCACTGTGAAGCACCTGGAGATGCTTTTGTACTTTAAAAGTGCTGTATAAATGCAAGTTGTTTTTGTAGTAGATGGTGCATATCTCGGTGTTCTGTTTGTCCCTCAGCTGAGTTTCAAGCCCCATTTACTATCCATTACCAAGGCTGCCTATTTCCACCGCTACTGCCATCCATACTTCAACTCCCACTACCACAGAGGGCTGATCAGAGGTGGACTAGTCCAGGAGCCCTCGTGTGTACTACGTTCCGCTGCTCTTTTACGAATACTGTATGGACGACACGGTGGATCATCATCATGGAGAGGTGGGACCCCAATTCCCCACACTCGCCGAGTTGTAGACTTCACCCATAAGAACATTAAAAATGGATGGAAGACAAGGCCCTTCAACCCATCAAGCCCATCCCTTCCATAGGGTATGTACTATCCACCTCAGTACGGAATATACCAAAAGGTATTCCTTTGCAAGGAAAATGACAACCAACCCACATGGGTTTCCAGGAAGGGTGATAAAGATTAGAACACTGGACTCATTTAAGAAACAGTTGGCTGCTGTTAAGGGAAGCCAGTATAGGATTGGTATTCTGGAAGAAAATCACCAAATACTATTGGAACATAGGAACAGGAGGAGGCCATTCAGCCCCTCGAGCCTGTTCCGCCATTCGATGAGATCATGGCTGATCTGCGACCTAACTCCATCTACCCGCCTTTGGCCCATATCCCTTAATACCTTTGGTTAACAAAAAGCTATCAATCTCAGATTTAAAATTAACAATTGATCTAGCATCAGTTGCTGTTTGTGGAAGAGTTTTCCAAATTGTGTGTGTAGAAGTGTTTCCTAATTTCATTCCTGAAAGGCCTGGCTCTAATTTTTAGACTGTGCCCCCTAGTCCTAGAATCTCCAACTAGCAGAAATCGTTTCTCTCTATCTACCTTATCTGTTCCCCTTAATATCCTGAAAACTTCCATCAGATCACCATTTAGCTTTCTAAATTCCAGGGAATACAACCCTAGTTTGTGTAATCTCTCCGCTTAACTTAACCCTTGAAGTCCGGTATCATTCTGGTAAACCTACCCTGCACTCCCTCCAAGGCCAATATATCCTCCCTAAGGTGTGGTGCCCAGAACTGCTCACAGTGCTCCAGGTGTGGTCTAACCAGGGTTCTGTACAGCTGCAGTATAACTTCTATCCCCTTGTATTCTAGTCCTCTTAAATATAAAGGCCAGCCTTTATGATTATTTTCTGTATCTGTTCATGACATTTTAATGATCTATGTACCTGTAGTCTCTTTGGAAATCCACTTTTTTTAGCTTTTTAAAGTACCCTGTTCTATCCTTTGTAGGTCAAAACTGGATGACCTCACATTTGCTGACATTGAAATCCATTTGCCACTGTTATGCCCATTCACTTAATCTATCAATATCCCTTTGTAATTTTATGCTTTCTTCTACACTGCCAACAATGCCACCTATCATTGTGTCATCGGTAAATCTGGATATATGACTTTCTATGCCATCATCTAAGTCGTTAATAAATATTGTAAATAGTTGAGGCTCCAACACAGATCCCTGCGGGACACCACGAGTCACATCCTGCCAATTAGAATTCCTACCTATTATCCCTACTCTCTGCCTCCTGCCGCTCACCCAATTTCCTAACCAGGTCAATAATTTGACTTCAATTCCGTGGGCTTCTACCTTAGATAACAGCCTCTTATGTGGGACTTTATCAAATACCTTCGGGAAATTCATATAAATAACATCCATGGACATTTCCCTGTCCACTACTTTGGTCACCTCTTCAAAAAATTCAATCAGGATTGTCAGGCAAGACCTACCCTTTACAAATCCATGCTAGCACTCTCTGATCAACTGAAAATGTTTGAGGTTTTCAGTCACCCTATCATTAATTATAGACTCTAGCAATTTCCCCACAACAGATGTTAGACTAACTGGTCAAAAATTCCCTGGTTTCCCTCGCTCGCCATTCTTAAAAAGCGGTGTGACATGCGCAATTTTCCAATCTAAAGGGACTGTTCCTGAATTGAGAGAACTTTGCAAGATTATAGTTAGGGCATCTGCAATATGCCCACCTACTTCCTTTAAATCCCTGGGATGGAAACCATCTGGCCCTGGGGATTTGTCACTCTTTAGTGCCATTATTTTCTTCATTAATGTTATTTTACCTACGTTAACTTTATTGAGTCCCTGTCCCCGATTCAATATTAGTTTCTTTGGGATTTCCAGCATGCTTTGCTCTTCTGTAGTAAATACTGACACAGAGTAATTAGTCAACTTGTCCACCATTTTCCCATTGCCATTGACAATATCACCACTTTCAGTTTTTAAGGGGCCAACATTGCTCCTGACCATCCTCTTTTTCCAAATGTAACTGTAAAAATTCTTCATATTAATTTTGATATCCCTTGCAAGTTTCTTTTCATACTCCCTTTTTGTAGCTCTAACTGTTTTGGGACCTTTGCTGTTCTTTCTATCTCTCCCATTCGCCAGGATCTGTGCTATGTTTGTTTGCCCTTTCCTTTACTTTTATGCCGTCCCTTACCTCTTTAGTCGTCCATGGCTGTTTTTTTGGGCAAGTAGAGCTCTTGTCTCTCAAGGTATAAACTGGTTGTGTATCACCTTAAATTCTTTTTTGAACATCTCCCACTGATCTTCTGTCGTTTTACCCATTAACAGATTTGCCCAGTTTACTTTGGACAGTATCTGCCTCATCCCGTTGAAGTCGGCCTTACCTGTGAATGCTCTCCAATTAATAAATCTTTAACATTTCTACTATCTGACATGGGCCTACTGCCCTACACAGCCCCCATCCCCATCAGCAGAGGACAGTTGTGTCCCATGATGTATTGGATTGTCCACATGCATACTGCAACGGTTCGAGAAGGCGGCTCACCACCACCTTCTCAAGGGGAATTAAGGATGGGCAATAAATGCTGGCCTTGCCAGCGACACCCACATCCCAGGAATGTATATAAAATAAATACTGATCCCATTCTCAATCAGATATTGATCCAGCTTTTACTGTGGGGGAATCTTGAAGTATCTGCTGGGTTCTACTGTTAAGAGGTGGCACCTTTCCACACAGGATGAAGCAAAAAATTGGAGAGTAGATTGTACGTGGCCTATTGAAGTTAATGGAAAGTAAAATTATGCAGGGAGTAAAACTGGCAGCAGATCTGATAGTCAGTTTCCCACCATGTGGGTTAGGTTAAAATGACCCCTAAGTTAATGCTGAAGTTCTATAATGATTACGAATGGAATGTAAACAGGTTGCTGAAGTATACAAATTCCATATGCTAGATCCATGGAGTGGCCACTGAACAGAATGTCAGAACATAACAAAACCTAATTGCTTCTTTGTGACTTATCCCCGTAACTTAAAACTATGGAACTCCATAAAATGTACAGATTTTTAAAACTTAAGCAAGTTGTTACCTAATGATTACTTTCAGGTATCTTTCCACTTACTTTTTCAGCATCAATTTCCCAATAATGGAACAAGAAAAGATCATTTGTTCTATCAAGGTGTCCCTTCCACAGACTGTACAGAATCTATTTTTAGAAAGAAGGCATTAAGGGATTATGGTGAGGTGGTGAATAACGGGATTGATCTCTGAAAAATAAACGGGCCCAAGCCTAATGGCCGCCTTCTGATCCGGATAATTCATGTTCTTTAGTCGTAGAAGAAACCTCCCTAAGTTGCCACATCAGTGAGGAAGAAAAAGCCAGAAATAAAAAGAAATACAGGAAAAACACAAGGTCTGAATAAAGTTAACTCGACAAGTGTAATTAAGATGAAACATATTGCAGCGACAGAGCATTAAACAAAGTTACTGACATTTTCTCAGAATCCTTTCTCCTGTAAAGCAATTACTTTTGTCTAGGAAATGAGCTATAAAATCACAAAGCCTTATCATTGCAAACAATACCATTTTTTTTTAAACAAAGGAGTGATTTGCCCGACACGTTTAGACTTCGCGTTTCAGGCCCATTGGCGTACCAGTTTTCCAGTATTTGTGTTCCCATTTCTTAGATGTCAGTATAAAGACGGAACTGCAATGCTAAGCACCCCTCCCTTATTAAATGGGATCAAGGTCGTTCATAGCAACAATTTTTAACATATTTAAATGAACGTTAATAACAGTGCCTTTTGTGAAATGCTGCAGTGGTTGGGTTTCCTCCTCCCCACCCCGTGACGTGATCTTTCCTATAAATTAAGTGATTCACTTATTAGAAACCGTAGTGCAAAGATTTCCACCACAGAATCTATTCATAGCCACATCAACTAAACTTTCAAATCTGAAGCGAGAACATTCCTATCCTGTTATATACAGTTATGCCAAGAGTCATGTGTTAATGTCATTGTACGAGTTTTATACTGGTTTGCATTAAAGAATACAGTCATATTACTTGCATCATAATGGTATGGCTATGGCATATTTTGCAAATCACATTTATTACAAGAATATCATTTAAGACTTCTTCCTCTTGCATCTAAGGAACAGTTAGCTGTATGGTCGGAGAATGCTACCTCATAACAGACAGCAGCACTTACTCTAACTCGAACAAGCACCAGCACAGGAAAATGCATTCTGGGAAATTCCACACTAGAATTAGAGCAGGGAGCACCAGATGAACCATACAGCGCAGCTGAGGATTAGTAAGTGCCAGTGACAGCTGGAAAGCCAGCTCAAGGCCAGCCTCAGCTGTGAAGTTGCAGGATTGCTGTCATCCAGGCCCTATATATAAAATGCTTCCTTTTAAAATTTGTTCTCAGGATGTAGACGATGCTGGCACATTCATTGCCCGTCCCTAGTTGTCCTGAGAAGATGGTGTGGGCCATCGCCTTGAACTCTGCAGTCCCTGTGGTGAAGGTGCCCCCATGATGGTATTAAGCAGGGAATTCCAGGCCATTGACCTCAAGTAATATCAATTCCCGCAGTCACCCTTCAAGATGCTTTGGCCTATGTAGAGGATTCCAGTAGTTTTATTTGTGCACTGCAGTGCACCCGGGAATGCATTGGAACTATCCAGGCATCGGCAGCAGAGCCAACCTTAACAGAGATTTTAAGCACAGCTGCGGGTTGCCTCAGGAATGTTCCAACTGAGGCTCCGATGTTCATGAATCTGTCCTGCCTGGATTCACCATACTGATTAATAGGTCATAACAATACCCTGCCATGGAATTCCAACAATATTATGGAAGGCCTGTGGTCTGTTCTCATGCAAACCACTGAGGGAGACCCAAGAAGTAGGACCATGTAGTATGACACATAGATGAGGGTCTGTCTGTCAGGGCATCTCAGAATTTACGTTGCCCAACTGCCCCACTCAAGTGAGAAATGTGTGGGAATGTGGTGGTCAGATTGCACAGAGTGATATACACTCATTATAAAATAGCAGCTATTATGTCACACATGTGTGACACCTCTGTCACTATCTATCACAGTGCCACCTACAGGAGTAACAGGTATTGTAGGTACTTACAATGAGTTTTCAATGAAACATATGCCCCACCGATTGAATTTAACATACAACAGATAAATGATTGCCTATTAACTGTTTGTAGTCTGTCTTCCTTGCTGCAGCTTTAGTGTAGATGATAACGCTTCAGCCTTGGGCTCATTAGCAGCATCCACTTCAGGAGCTTCCTCATCCTCCTCTTCCATCTACGGCATGGTGACTTGTCTTCTGAGAGCATAACTGTGCACACCCGTGTCATTTTGGACATCTTTTTGGGGTTGTAAAGGAGGACAGCCCCCCCAAACCTGTTCAAGCAGCAGAATCTTAGCTTCAGCACGCTTATGGTGTGATCTAGTTATATCCTTTTGGAGACATGTATCTCATTATATTTGATTCCAGCCAGAGCTCATAGGTTTTGGACTAGAATCACAAGCCATGGATCAAGAGGGTATCCTTAGTCCCCCAGGACCAACTAGCTTAAACTCTGATAAATGATGGTGGTTACTAGAATCTATCATCAGGGACAGAGTGACTGGCCACTTGGACAAATATGAACTGATCAAAGAGAGTCAACATGAACTTGTGACGGGTGGGTCATATCTGACTGATCTAGTTGAATTTTTTGAGCTGGTCACCAACAAGATGGACAGGGAAGTGTCTATGGATGTTGTCTACATGGACTTCCAAAAGGATCTGTGGAAGAGATTATTAGTAAAAATGAGTGCGTGGAATTGGAGGTAATCTTGGGACATGGATTGATAATTGGTTGGGAAGTAGGGGAGAGAGAGTAGGGATAAAGGAAACATTCTCTGATTGGTGGAATGTGACAAGTGGTGTTCCCCAGGGATCTGTACTGTGGCAGATGGAATTCAATGTGGGGAAATGTGAGGTGATCCATTTTGGATCTGACGCAGGCAAAACAGAATATTCTATTAATGGCGAGAGACTAGAAGCTGTGGAGGAGCAAAGAGATTTGGGTGCACAAATCATTAAAAGCTGGTGCAAGTACAAAAAGTAATCCAAAATGCCAATGAAATGTTGGCCTTTATCTCAAGGGGCTGGAATATACAGGGGTGGAAGTTATGTTTCAGTTGTATATTCCTCGAATTCTGCCCTCTTGAGCATCCCCGATTATAATCGCTTAACCATTGGTGGCCGTGCCTTCTGTTGCCTGGTCCCCAAGCTCTGGAATTCCCTGCCGAAACCTCTCCGCCTCTCTTTCCTCCTTCAAGGCGCTCCTTAAAACCTATCTCTTTGACCAATTTCTCCTAATGCAGCTCGGTGTCAAATTTTTTATCTCATAACACTCCTGTGACGCGCCTTGGGATATTTCACTACGTTAAAGGCGCTATATAAATACACGTTGTTGTTGTTATTGTATCGAGCCTTGGTTAGACCTTATCTGGATACTGTGTTCAGTTCTGGGCACCACACCTCAGAAAGGATGTATTGGCCTTGGAAGCAGTGCAGCACAGATTCACCAGAATGATACCAGGGCTTAAATTATAAGAACCTGTTGCAGAAACGTAGCTCATATTCCCTGGAGTGTAGACAGTTCAGGAGTGATCTAATTGAGGTATTAAAAATTATGAAGGGATTTGATAGGGTAGATATAGAGGGGCTGGAATTCATCCGTCACCGCCCACTACCGCCGACATTGCTCTTCTTAATCCGCCCAGTGCCACTTTCCATTTGGGCTGTGGCCGCCGAGAATGAGACCTCCCGCCCACTGCCATCCAGATTGTTGGATTACGTCATTGATTTGCCGGCCGCCGACCTTCGAACGACCTCGGCCATGAACATCCCGCCCAAAGCACTATCCGGTGCCATCGGCGGCCATCGGTGGCACTTTGGGCAGGCGGAGGCCTTGATGAAAATCGGCCCCAGAGAAACTATGTCCTCTGGTAGGAGAATCCAGAACAAAGAGGCACAACCTTAAAATTAGACATGGCTATTTAGGAGTGAAATCAGGAAGCACTTTTCTTTCCCACAGAAAGGGTCATGGAAATCTGGAACACTCTGCCCCAAAAGACTGTGCCTGCTGGGACAATTGGAGCTTTCAAGACTGAGCTTGATAGATTTTTATTGGGTAAGAGTATCAGGGGATATGGAGCGAAGGTGGGTAAATGGAGTTGTGGTACAGATCAGCCATGATCTAATTGAATGGTGAAGCAGGCTCAAGGGGCTGAATGGCCTTCTCCTGTTCCTATGTTTCCAAAGCACAGAAATGACAGGCCTAAGGAGGTCAGTACACAGCTTATTGAACATATGACTGCACTTGTACATGAGAGAATTTCCATGACCCATTCATGAGAGAACTGAATGAAGCGTTGGGCCTTCACATCTGGCATTGATCTACGGTGCTGAAACACTTCATCCTATTATTTCTATCTGACCTCACAGGTTTCGCGTGTCTCCACTTTAAAATGTTTATGATTACTTGAAGCTTTGTGCTGTAATTTGTAGGATGCCCTTGACTTCACATTGTCCCAGATTTATATACCTTCGGGCTAGACTGTCGCCTTCATTTTTGGCAGTTTTCTCGGCGGTACAGCTGCTTTTTGATGAAAAACCGCCCGGCGAAAGTTTCCTCTTTATTATTTTTTTTTTTTAAAGAGTTCCGCCCACATTTCAAAAAGACCGCTGGGGAGCAAACTACCCACACACGCCGCCGAGAGAACCGTCAGGGTCTAAGTTTTGCCTCAACAGGGACCCATACACACCGCCAAGGAAACTGCCCATGAAAAGCTGCCTGAAACAAGGCGGTCGGTGAGTACCCTGCAAAGAAAGGTAAGATAAAGGTTTTTTATTTATTATTTTTAAAATTCTAAAACGGCGATTACGTTAAAAAGTGCCTTGAGAATGTTTTATAACTTTTTTATTTTTTGTTTAAGTGAAAAAATATTTAGAGTTTTCCCTCCCTCCCTAGGCCCAACTGCAGCCTCGGACTAAATTTTAAATACTTATCGTCCATTCCGATAAGAACCGCCTGTTTCACCTAGTTTCACCTTCAACCGCTGAGAATACTGGTGCAAGATCCATTTTCTCGCCGGGCGATATTTGTTACATTTATTATGGACATTTTCACCAGTGTTAGTTGCAGAACGTCAGCAGTGTTTCTGGGCGGTAATCAGGCGATGAGGGGCTTTAGGGAAAATCTAGCCCCATGTTTTGAAAATGGGGCCCTGCTTCCCTTTCATACAACCCAAATGTTCAGCTAGGGATGTTTTCAAGTTTGAAGAGTTCCCTTAGTTGTACTTCCCAC